>NW_009726506.1:0-74071 GCF_000703405.1 Apaloderma vittatum | reverse complement strand
AGCTGAACTGCTGCTGAAGCTAAAGACGTATACATTAGCATTGTATATTGACATGCAAATGAGTAAGAATTGTTCTGAATAAGAAGTAGTAGGCAAAAAAAAAAAAGAAAGCACTACATATCAAAATACATGTCTAGAAATCTATTCTGTTTCTGGAGGGGTGTTCCCAGACAGATCATTATGAAAGCCATTTCATGTACCTGTGCCCCTCTCCTTCCTCCCTTCTTTTACTGTTTAGGAAAAAAATTCTCGCCTGTAACTTAACAAAATGCATACATTTAGCGTATGTTTTAATAATGATCAGATAATATTACCTACTAATGTGAACAAGACTAATTTAAAAATTATACATTTGGTCAAAATGAATCTTAATATTTTTACATAAACAGAAGAAAATAATAGCAGCTAGCAAGACATCCTGTTCTGTGCTGTCCCTCCTTGCCTGGCACAAATATTTTAAGACCTCAAAAGTGCTCCACAGAATGAATTTATCATTTCCAGTTTGAAGAAGGAGAGACTTAAAACATACTAGACAATTCATATGAAGTCATATGGTCAGTTATATACTTCAATAATTTTGTTTGAGCACCATATGCTTTTTAATTCCTAACTCTCAGCCCTGTACACAGACCTATGGCTTACAGTGCTTTTGAATCCACAGTGATGTTTGTACACACTCCCTTTCGTATCCACTCATATCCGCACACATCTATTTATTCTCCTCTGTTATGTGTGCACAGAGATAATACTTAGGATTCATCAGAAAACTGCAATTTCATCATACAGAACATTGTGATCTTTCAAATCTGTAGACAAAATTATTTGTAACCCTCAAAGCTCATGACTATTTGAAATTAAATATTGAAATGTAGAGATATAGTAATATTACTGTATAACCTAGCCATCAAAAACAACCGTGAAAAATCCTTCCAAACCCTTTTACACCTTTACTACTTATCCTCCTTATCAGTAGGTGTTGATTATTAATTTTAACTGAAGCAGTGAAAGGGAAAGTGGAGAGCCAAGGCAGCCTGCTATCAGCCTCTTTACACTAATGGCTTGGAAGATACTGCTAGTATGCTCATATGCCTTTGCTGAAGAATCAAATCATTTCAGCTTTCATACAGACAGCATTCAAGTAAATTACTGGAGGTGCCCTTTACCACTTGGTGCATGGCCAATTACCAAATGCCATTACTTTCAAATACAATGAAATGTTTTGGTACCACAAGGTTAAAGAGAAAACCTATTTGGAATGAATGAAAGGGCAGAAAATGTCACCTACAGAAACAGAAAGACAGATTGAATAGTTACAGCAGAAGTCAGAGGTCCAAAGCATAGATGAGCTGGTTTCCTCAGCAAGCTTGCTGGCTGTGAATTAAATGGGATATTCACCTGAGATTCAGGAGAATCTGCACAGTAAAGGATTTTGAAGTGTATGCTAAATGCTTTATGCAGGCTTCTGTGAAGGAGACAAAAGGTTAAGTATTTTCTTTTATGTGACATTGTGTTTAAAACACATTAGAGAAAAAAACTTCTAGTAGCAAGTGCCGTGCTGTGCCAAGACAACCTTTCTGTATCTAAATAATGCCCTTTAAATCTATGGATATTGTTGGCTTTGGCATTTGGGGTTTTTTTTGGTGTAACAGCTATGGCATGTGAGATTTACAGGTTTACCTTCAAATACTGCAGTCTGTAGGTAAGAATTACCTTTGAGTGGAAGTTTGCCCTCTGTTCTTTCATTTCTTTATCATAAAAGGCATTTTGCCATCTGAACTGAAATAACTTCAGATTAAAAGCAATCAAAAAGTCTGGAGTTCGATTTCCATTAAAGGAGTGCTAGCTTCAAGCATAGATGTAAGTCTGAGCACACAACAACTGAATCCGCTTCAAAATGGCCACTGTCTTCAACAGAATGAAACTATTAAATGTATAGGATATACTGATAGCTATAAAGGCATACACATTGCCTATCAAATCCAGGAAACTCCACCAATTTTATCTTGTGGTGGTGGTGGTGTCATTTTAGCTGTACTAGTGCCTATTCCACAGCACTTCCATCCATTTGTCATTTCATTTTCCTCCAGCTAATGATTTATGCTTTCCTTTCTGGCTAATAGTGTCTGACTGCAATTACTTCACTTCCTTGGAAGTCTACTTCCTACAATGAATTGAGAAATTACCATTTCCTTTATTACCCTGGGCACTTTAACGCAAGCATCTCCTCTATTGTGGCATCTCAGAAAGGGTTGTATCTGGTATCTAAAATTGCTTTTCACCATTCACATTTCCTTTTCTGTTTTTCTCTCTTTCTCTCCTGAAGCCCCTTTAAAAACTCTCAAAAACACCTTTCTGAGGCATATAAACATGTGAAAACCTTTCCATGTCAAGTGAAAACCTACTGGGACAGGAGAAATGTAAGACCAGAAGAGAACATATAAGAACCGGAAGAGAACAAGAGAATCTCCCATGGCAGGAGGGTTGCAACTAGATGATCTTTAAAGTCTTTTCCAACCCAAACCATTCTATGAACATATAAGTTCCAAAAACTTGACTGCGCACCAGAAGGTGCAAAGACATCCATTCCCCCTTTCTGCCACACACCACGAAATATCCCCCCCAAGCCCCTCTACTGACCTTTTAATAGAATATCCACGGGCACAACTCCAAAAAAAAAAAATGGATAAAGCAGGTGAACTCAAGGACATTGTTAATGCTCCATGTCCTCTCCGCAGTAGGGAAACTGCAAGACAAGAGAGATCCAAGGCTGTGATCTCAGCCTACACAGCCATGGAGGAAACCAGGAAGACATGAAGCACAGACTGCACAGCTCCTGCCACTCTGAGACGAATAAAACTTCCCACCAAGCTCCAGCCACAAGAAGAATTTTTCAATCTGATTCTTTTTCAGGTTCACATTGTATTTCTAATTGTGTATATGAAAGCACTAATTAGAAAACTTCATCAACTTGTGCTCAGTATTACATAAAGCCTAGTGTGCAGGCAGTGCTAGGCATTATGTATCCCTGTCAGTGCTGAAGGTGGATTTTATTAATATACGGTTAAACAGGAGTATCTCCTGGATTAAACTTTAAACCCTTGTCATACATCTGGAAAACCCGTGACACATGTTGGGAACTGCTCTGTATTCAGGCTAATTTACTTGTCTGAAGGAGTATGTTCAAGCAACGCCGCAGTGCTACTTCCCTGCAAAGCAAACAATTCACAAGGCTACTGGTTCAGAGGTAGTTCGGTTTGCAGAAATGATGAAGGTAAGATGGCTTGGAGTGGTTGAATTCTTTCATTGTCCATCCCCTAGTTTCTCCCTGAATGACGGCTTTTCCACCAAGTGACACAGCTGGTTATGAGAGTATAATTCAGCACAGAGAATTAGAAATACAGAGACATGCTAACTACAGGATCTGCACTGGAGGTATTCAAAGAAGAAAGATGTGAGATCAGTACAACCTTTCTCTACAGTTAAGCATGTAATGAGGGTATATCTTACTAAGAAAATCTTGCTTACTAATATGTCACTTAACGCAGCAAGCTGAGAGCTGATTTTTTAAACCTTGTGTCCATGACAGTGTTTCTCACAGCTGAAAAAGAGTCAAAGACAGCATTCAGTGGCATAAGTGAGTAAAGGAGTAGGAGAAGATCAATACATGAAAGATAATACATGAAAGATAATATATGAAAGGTCTGGGATGCGTCTCAGTTTGAAACACGCTAGCAAGTCTGCTATATGTGCTGTCATCTGAGCTGACTGACGGCTCTCTCGGTGGCCAGCCTACCAAGCTATGCAGAAACAAACAAAAGTACTGCCTTGTATAATATAAACTATCAGATGTATAGGTGAAAAGGGTTAAACCAAGACACAAACATTTCAAAAGCTGAATAGTTTGTGTGCTTAAATCCTTTATATGCTTTTGATAATCTCCTCTGAAACACATTTCACATTTCTAGAAGCAGATTTATGTATGTCTATAGGTTTGATAAAGATTTTAAGAGTACAGAACAGTTAATATTTTGAAAATGGAACTGAAGAAAAATAAAATTAAAAATAAAATTTCTAAGATCATCCCTGCCCTTCTAAAAGGAAGAGAGAAAGCCATGTGCATGCTGGAATTTCTCTCTCCCTGTGTAATGTAACCAAAAGTACTTGTGTAGAAGGCTGGGCTTCACCTCTCTCATGCAGAAGCCAGTGCTTATTGTTGTTGATTATCTACACGCTAAAAATAGGCTCTATGTGATTAAGACTGAAGTCCAGAATGAAGGAGAAAGCGAATGCTGTCAGTGAGATGCAGAGCTGTTATTAAGGGCTCCTGAGCTGCCCACCATACCTCTAACACCCTGCTGTCATTTACAGCCACTCCTCCTTCCCCAGAGGTGGAAATAAGGAATACTCCAGTGAAATCAGGGAAACAGCAGGAGAGCTAAGGCTAGAGTAAGGGCATGGAGAATCAGACCTGCCTTTCAAAGAGCTGTTCTGGAGAGATAGCAACCCTGAACTGCAGCAGGTAAGGTACAAAACCTTCAACAACAGTAGAGGGAACAAAGGAAACCACAGACAAAGCACATTTCTCTTTCTGTTAAATTACCAATTTTTTAAACTTGCTCTTCTGTGAAAAAGATCTTTTGAAGTTCAAATTCAAAAAACTGGGAAAGATAGCAGCATTTTTTGCTTTTACCAGAGCCAGTTATTTGCTTCAAGTGGATTTTAACTTGTTTCAAAGTCTCCACTACATAATGATTCAAAAGAATGGGTAAAGCACCTCTAAGTGAACCAGAGCTTTGAAACAAAAATCAAAACCAGAAGATATAACAATTTCCTTACATATACAGCAAACATTAAAAGGAAAAGAGAGTTTCATTACAGGAAGGCAGCTGATTTAGTTTTAACTCCAAGTTAATTTTTCAGAGAATAACTTGTCCTGTTTCCTAGATCAAAAAAGAGGCGTCCTATAATACATCTTTTCTGTAGCTGTTCAAAACCTAAAGCCCATTGGAGTCAGTGAGAATTCAAGAAGAAAGGACTTCAGTATAAATCTCTGAATCCTTTTTTTCCATAGTCCCTGTTGGTATTGCTGGTCATTACAGTTCTCACTAACCTCTGTTTTTAAACAATTTCAGGGAGGTACTTGTGCCTGCATTTTTAGTGTGGAAGAAAGATCATTGTGCATAGGAAAATATATCTTTAAGTAACAAGGGAAATAAATGCACATAGCTAACATCAGTTAATCAAAAGGAATGTAATCTGTAATTGTTGTGCAGAAATTTTAATCATTTCTCTTGTTTCTGAACAATCTGGCAAGCCCTGAGTGTATTAACTTACACCCTTGGAAGCCCAAGGATCTGATGGCTGTGATGCAGAGAACTGGGACCATTAGGCCTTATTTTTATACTGTATCACATAAACCTAGAGCACTCCTGTGGCCAGATCACTTCAGTTCCCTGTACATTTACTTGCACATTAATTACTGGAGCAAAATGGGAGTAAAATATCTCACAGGGCTGCATCGAAACTTAATTCATCAGTGATTATAAAACCATTTGAGACATGCAGATGAAAGCTTATGTATCAAGTGCATAAATAGTTATTATTTTCATAACCCTTTTCAAGGACTGATTTCCCACTGCCTCTTCTATTACACTTGTATTTCAGCCTTGTTGCCTGGTTCTCACCTGTGCCAGGAGAGACACTCAAATACTGGACATTTTTCCATGGTCACCAGGGTTAGTCCTTTTCTTGATGCAGCATATTACTGTCATGAAGCTTGATGTTTAATGTTATTATTGCAATCTTTCTGCCAACCACTGATTGACAGCAACAAGGCTCGGGTTCAAAATTAAAGGGATCACCAATAAAACGCCATCTGGAGCATCTGCTTAGAAACCCAGGGAAAACAAAACTCATTTTTCTACCTTGAACTTTCTTTTAGGCAAGTGAATCAATTGCCTTAACAATATTATTTAAAGGCAGCAAAGAAAGAAAAAATAATAATAAAGGAGATAAAGACAGCAGTGCACAACATCTAATTCCTGAATTACAACAATACCAGGCAACCCTTCCCTCTGAGACAGGCACTTTTCCAGCCCAGTGCTTTCCCCGAGCAGCAACATTGCAACTCCAGCTGGCTACAAACATACCTGTTCTCTTTCTGCAGCTCTCATAGGTGTGGAGAGCTCAGGGTAAAGGCATTTTTGGGTGCTCATGTCAGGACTGCATCCCAGTCTGCCCATCTCCCAGGGCAAGTGCAGGCTCAGGGCAGCTTTAATTCGCTGTAACAGAGTCCACTCTCCATATCCTACTATTTTCCCAATCTTTCTGCTGCGATAGATAATTAAAATGCATAAATCTATTCTTGCTCAGTAAAATGCCATTATTTTCAGGGTGGAGCTACATCTTGATATATATTTATCTGATGGTGAGTTGCATATCACCCCATGTCCCAACATGTTAATACATCCAGTTAAAGAACAGGAGAGAGCAAACGATTCACAGAGATAAGTATGCATAATCCTTCCTCAGATTATCTACCTTAGCTTGATTTTTAATCTGTCATGAGGTTGTTGGCTCTTTTTTACTTTTTCCACAGTTTCTCATAAAGTGCCACAACAGCCAAAAATAGTATGACCAAGTTTATTCCATAGCATACCCCAAGAATTAGTTGGGCCTGATTTCTGGTCCATCGTGGCTCAAGCTGTATTTGAACCAGTGAACTGGAAGTCAAAGCTTGTTTTTCTAGGCATTACTAGTCTTTTGAATCATCCACCTCCTGGTTTATCATGGATAATAATTATTCATTGTGACTATAATTGTTCTGATCCATAATCATGTAAAAGAAATCCTAGCAGATGGTCTGGAACTATCTAGGTACAGATAAACATCACACAAGACTATGAAACTCCCTGTGCTGTGACCTTTAGTATTATAGAAGGATATTCAAAACTGCATACTCCAATAAATAAGAAAATGGGACTCACATAAGTATTAACTGCTGCCAAGAGAATATGTTAAAAATATCGAAGGGCTCAAACATTCTGATATTACTGAGAAACACAATGCCTTTCTTGACCGGTATTCTTCAGAAGGAAAAGGCTACAGAATTGTTTCTTAACATAGCAAAAATTCTAAAAAAACCCCACGTGTTTGAACAAAAGCTATCAGGTGGTAGTAGGAGCCTTTTTAAAGTTTAGAATTGTGTTTTGTACATGTGCTAACGCTCTTTATGGATCTTATTTGCCTTTCTAGAGAATAGCCAGGAGACATTTAGTCATTTAGTCAAGCCTAACTCCATTCAGCCTTAATTTAGGTCTGAGGCAGAAAAACACCAACAAAAATTACTGAAAAACAGGATTCCATCAAAAGAAAAATGTCATTCATGAGTTGTTGAGATTCCAGCTTATTTTCCTAATTTTGCTACAAAGCAGCATTTCTGCTTAACGTGCCTGGGTTTGGTTTGTGCTTGATCTTTAGGCATAAAAAGCCTGATTATCGTGAGTGCCCAGAACTCCAGCTGGGCTCCAACAGAAGTGCAGTGTTCATCCTTCTTAGGAAACAAGAGCTTATTTGAATGGTGTGTCATCGCTTCTGTAATTTCTGCATTCTGAATAACCTAACCTTCGCGGTTAAAACCTGATGCCCTGAAGGCTGTGCCCATATGTTACTGGAAAGGTAATTTACCCTAAATTATGAAAAAAAAGTGTCTCCCATTTCACCTGTGACCCTTCCGTCACATCTTAGCACCGGCTGTGCGGGATAAGTAATTGTACCAGACTGGAGCCTGCGCAGGTGACTTGCAGCTGTGCCCACAGGCAGGGACATGCCTGATTTCACATAAGCAAAAAAGCCTCAGCACGTTCCGTGTTTTAGCTTTCGCCCTGCCATTGTACTGAAAATCTGTATCCTTAATTTTCAGTTTCTGTTGAACAGTTATAAAGCAGGCAGGTGAAATAGAGGGGAAATCAGATACCCTTTTAACATGCTCCAGTAGAAACTTGCTGGCTACTGTTTCAGATCTGAATTATATAATGAAATTAAATGGTAAGAACATAATAATTGCTTTAAATGCAGTAAAAACACCGATAAAATTATGTTTACATGGCCATCTCTTTTCTCCATAGTGCTACTACTGGTGCCTGACTGGGAGATGAGTAATATGCTCAATTACTATAGTGACAAACATGAGGGGAAACCTATAAAGCATGATAAAAATGAACCTTAGTTCTCCCAAAAATGTACATGCAGCTTCTGCCCGGTGCAACGGAAGGTTCTCATGACAGAGTCCATGGCATCATTCAGAACTATTAGGACCACAATGAAAGAAAAATGTTTTCATTATTGCAAGTATTTCTTCTGCTTCAAGAGTAAGACTAGTGAAAGGAAGCAGGTTGTTTCTAGCTAATTTTTACCAGTTTGTTTAAAATATAAATTATGTAGTGGTATGTTGCTAAAAATATCAAATGTGAGAGAAACTTGATTTCCCTACTACTAGCACCAAAAATCCCACTGTAAACTATCAGTCCTGACATACAAATTATTCAGATATTCATGTCCATTTATGACATTCATTGCACTTAAAGAGAGACAGACAGAAGGAGAGACAAGGTGATGTCTATGATGATCTTTAGGCTTTCTGCAAATTCCCTGCTTAAATAATTGAGCTCTGTGTCCCAGACCTCATGAAAATCTCCTATTAAAGTCCATTGCATATTTTGCCATGGATGTGAAATACTGTCTAGAGCTACAGAGCTGTAGGTGAGGGTGCTGTTATTCATTAGTCTTCAACTGAGCCCAGAGGTGCTGAAGCAGCTGGGAAATTTGCTATCAAATTCAAGTGGGTATCTTTGCCCCAATCTTTTCATAAAATTCCTTGCAGAATTAGAGTCTATTACAGCTAAACAAGAGTAATTTGCATGCAACTGATTTGTAATCATTTGGCCAACTGTCTTCTAGTCTATCAGACGCTTCCTCCTTTAACAGGATTTTCCCCTAGATTTAAGTAGAGGCAAACTGAATATTTCATTAACTTTTTTTTTTCCTAATGACTGCTATATTTAGGCAAAGAAAACTGAATTTTAGTCTATGGTCCCAGACAATTGAGTCATTGTATAATTTCAGGAGAAAAAAATGCTGAACTAATGTTAATGCTGCAGATTATTCAGTTTAGTGCTTCTATTTGCGGGTGCCAGGACCACAGAACATATAGTGCAGCATTCAGATTTAAGCATTATTTTTCTCTTTAAAACATTGCTATAAGAGGGCCTATTCTCTGTTTACTACCAGGAATCTGCCTGTGAGTAGCACTCATTTCCATCTTCCTTTAAACCTGTCTTGCTGGATCCTTGTGCTGTCAGAATACAAACATTAACTTGAATGAAGATATGAAGGGGGTAGAAAAAACACTGAGCTGTGAAGGGAAGTTTCATAGGAAAAAAATAATTACTTGCATGTATCTACTAAAAATATATTTCTGCTCTTGCTTACACTACTCAGTTCCCTGTCACCTGAGCTTTAAATTAAAAACATTTCAGGCTTGCCTGATGTATTTTACCATAAACAAACACTCAGTCACCATGACAACCATGTTACTTATTGTATTGCTTTTAACTTTTAGTGATGGACAAGGAAAGCTTTGTTTGCCTCCTACAATTTATTTAATCCTTCTGCTATTCAGTTTTGCAGCCAGAGAATCCAATATTTGAGGCCATTTTCATTTTAGTCCAGCTCCACTGAACGACACTGGTTCTACCAGATATTAAATTCCATCCCTTGTTTTTAATGTGCAAAGACAAAGGAAAAATATCACAAAGTATGAGACATAGAGTAGGTGCAATTAGGTACTAAATACCTCTTTTGTTATTCCATATGAACAGCCTTGATGCTCCAGCTTTAAACAGTGGCTGTGATTCAGAGGCGGCTCACATGGGGCGCAGCATTGGGGATGGGTCACTCTTTGAGGGAGCTCCAAGAAACACCTACATGCTGCAGGAAATGGTGAGTCAGATGTCAGCAGCTTCACCTCTAAAACATCATGAAACAAATGCCTTACTATGGTGCAAAGGCAATGGATTAAAAACTAAGTTAAAGCTTGAGCTAGATCATTTCAGATCATACGGCTGTTACAGCTGTCGCATCCTGAGGTTATAACCTGCCTGTATGTAAGCTGTTATATAGCTGTTGTGTAGTATTCACCTCAGTAAGAGGTGACTTCCAGCTAGCGATGACTCCAAAGCCTTTTGACTGATGGGGATCCCTGCTGGGGGTACTGTGCGGGCACGGTGTGCTTGGCTTTCTTGGTGTCACGTGGTTAGGTACTAGCCTGTGTGTCATTGCCACATAGCACGGAAGGGCAACGAGACTTCAGAATTTCAACCTTGAGGTTTATGAACTTTTGGCGGTGGTGGGCCCCACCAGTCCCAAGGTGTAAGGTGATACTGTGGTGTGAGGGCCTTGGTCTGGACCAAAGATTGTTTCATTTAATCTCTCTTGCATTTCCTCACAGAAGCACAGATGCAGCCACAGACATGCCTGTCCCCTGCATAAGCAGGAATAATAAGCCCAATACCTGGAGTAAGCTCCCACTGTAATGACTATGTTATTCCTCAGAGTCCCCCTTGCAGTCTCAAACAGCTATCTCCTCACTCACAGCCTGCCTGGCGCTGGGCCGTGTAGCTGTTGATCCTAACTCCAAACCATCTAAACATATATCCAGCATGAAACTCACTTGCAGGGTTTGGAGAGACCGCATTTCACAGATCCTCTATCATGTGGGAGCATCATCCAGCTTGATTTCTGTCATGACTCCAAACATAAGGAAGGCAAGAAACAATATTGATCTATCTGAGAAAAATGGAGGCCCTGATTTCAAGGGTCTTTGGCATCAAAGGTCTAGGAGGATCTGGGCCCCATGGTTCACACGTTTCTGCTCAGAGAGCATGCACGCTGCACCTGAGTTTACTGCAATGATCCTCTTGTGATCACTGAGACAGAACACTTCTCTTTTATACTGTAGGTAGAATGAGGGAAAGGAAGGGAGAAGATCATGCTTAAGTATTTGCATCAAATAATCCTGCTGCAGTTTAATTTGTTGGTTTATGTAATACCTACTCTTAGCTAGAGACTTCTTGGTGATAAACACTCCTTTGGGCAGGCTGCAGTCTTGATCTCTACTAGCCCTTGTAATATGTGAAAAGACCACTATGAACTCAAGCATTCTCTAAGGAAATATTTCATATGTTGCTGCTTTTGCTTGCACTTTGTGGCAAGCTAAACTATAAGTTTCCTGTTATGTACATAAGGACAGAACGTGACTCCCATAACTAACCTCACACGCTCAGCTGCTTATTTATTGCATTATACATAAATTACAGCATGAGAATTATCCAGTAAGGAAACTTACAAATCTTATAGTTAACAAGTCTAAGACTTCGCAATCTGTCAGCCAACAATTCAGGAAAAGTGGAACTCCTCAAATAATTATTCAGTGAAAATCCTGTTCCCTAGGTTGCATACAGGCATTTTTCACTTCTGGTCCCCTTACACAGACACTTCTCATCACTCATTTACAAGGTATCCCTCTAAGCTGGTCTCAAAATGTTTCTTCGATATCAATGTTTTTGCTGTAAGACTGTACAAAATTAATTTGGAGGTGGCAGTGGGAGAAGTAGATCAGAGCTAAAGCAGAAAAAGCAGCACAAAAAAATGTGTGTGCCTGATCTTTGTAAATAGAAATTGTCCAAAGTAATTCTTTTTCTTCTGGTCTCTTCCATCAAAACAAAAAGTTTTAATAAAAAGACCAATAACCAAAAGAAAAGCTTTTACAGGATCACCCAACCACTGACGGTACTTTGTTTTCTATGGTGAGAACACGCATGACCAATTTAATGTGCCTGTCACAGACTATTTGTGTTTAATATATCTTTGAAACCTACTGCACAATTCGTTCATAAAGTCAACACATTCATATGGACTTTCTTCTGGGTCTTTCATTATCTGAATCCAATACATCTTGTCTAGGTACAAATGTTGTGTGACACTTCCACTCAGAGCTGAAGGTGAAACTCCTCTTTTCTTCAGCAATTTCTCCTTGCGTTTCTGCCTTAAAAGAAGCATAGTTTTCAGTCCACTGTCTTCTGACTTCAGATTTGCGGTTTTAACATTTGTTAGGAACACAGTTCAGCCTTCTACTAACTGTTGGCAATTTGGCATGCAGAGTCTCATAACAGCTTTAGTCATGACCCAACTGCTTTAGTCATGCAGCAAGTTTAGATTCATGACTTGTCTTGCTCATTTTGTTTTGCTTTGGCAGCAATGTAACGAATGTAAATAGCCTCAAAGATATCCTTCTCCTCTCATTGCTTCTATAAGAAAGCCCAGAACCGGTTGTGATACATCAGGTGTTGGGTACTTTTTGAGTGTGTCCTTCAAATCATTGTTGCATTTACACTTGACAGGGAATACACTTGGCTATCAATTTTAAATCCTCTTATGTTACAGGAGTCCTCGTCTGTTAAAATCACAATGGATTAGCATCATTACCACAAGTATTTCTTTTTTTTTGTCTGCCATATATTTTTGCACCCTTGGAAGTTGTTGACTTTATTCCAGTTCTCTTTCTGAATAGTACAAGCAAGAAGCTGAAGTGGATGGGCAGTGGAAGCCTAACAACTTAACTGTGATTGCATTTGCCCTAACATGCAGAAGAATTACAATAGCACAACCAGAGAATTTCAGGACAAAGCTTACTTTTCTGTCAGTATTTTAGAGAAAGGAAGGGAATAAAAATAAGAGCTTTGGTCTTATATTATTCATTGAAAGTAGGTGAAAAAGCATCTCACAGTAAAAGGCTGGATATTGCAAAACTAAATTATTCAAAACAAAAAGCAAGAGCTTCATGGGAACAGTTCATGGAGGGAGTGTTTGATTTTATTTAAAGGGCATTTATGATAATGACTTCAGGCATCACACAGCCTTCAGAACAGAATAAAACAGTATCCCAGTAAATTAAGAAGTAGCTCAATTTAATGACAAGTTATCAATATAATACATAATTGAAAGTGTAGTCTGCGGACAAGACACACAGAGAGTTGATTCTGAGAAAAGATGACCTTTCAAACTTAAGCCATGCAGCAAATGTCAACAAATTGGACTTTGTGCCCCCCTTCCCTCTGCCTCACCACCATTTCAGACCAAATCCAGCTGCGCAAAGTGTGTTTAAAACAATAAGGTGGGGCTTTCCTGGAATTTGGTTGCCCCTCCTACCAATTGTTTGGGATTTATTCTTTTTTTTATGGGAAACCTACAATCAAGACAATTGTGACTAACATGTGAAATGCTGTATCTGCAGGGCAGGTACCTGGCATTGAGCATGACCTACATTACCTAGAAGTTTTGTCTGTGCCACTGGGTTTGAGAGTGGAAAAGAGAATCCTTTCAGTGGATGCTGACAGACCAGCTCCAAAACCAAAACTTGTTAGAGGAGAGACTGGATTCTGCCAAAGTTCAGGCAGCTACTGTTGGATGAAAGAAATCACTCCCTAGGAAGATACCTGCCATACCTCCTAGAAGAAAAAGCGTGGTACAAGTTGAGGAGTTGCTCACCACGGGGCCTCCTGGTCCACGCAGGACCCCGAACTGGGCCCTTCCATCCCCGGGAGGGGCTGTACCCACCTGCCAGCTGTGGCTGCAGTGCAGCGGGGAGTGGGCATGGTTGATAGCCTGTTTCTTCAGCTCTGTTGGAGAGATATAGACAGCAACTAGCTCCATTCACAGCAGGCAAATGACCTTGGAACTGAGTCCCAAGAAGGGCACACAGTCAGAAATGCAAGGATGAGTGGAACAAGCAGCATTAGAATGAATGGCAGATGCAACACTTGTGCAAGCCTTGCAAACTCAAGTTCACACACAGGCATCATTTGCTACGGCAACTGTAGGTTAGGCTTTCAACACCATCTAGAGTTCACAGAGTACCCAACCCAAGTTATTTTTATTCTGCATCAATTTCATTCTACATTTGCATTACAGTTTTTCAAAACTGCATTTTTATGATTCATCTAAATGGAGTGTTATAATAGCAAATCTTTTACATTAGAACAGTTTGTTTGCACTAAAGAAGTGGGAACAGTCATGTGAAGGAAGCTACCAGCACAGTATGAGATTTTTCCTATGTTCATGCCAATTCAAACAGATGTATCAGTCCTGTGCTACCCATTAACATTTTAAGTGACAGAAGATATCATTTTCTGACATATAGAGAATATATAATCAAACAGCTGGCTAGTAAAGGAAACAGCTCACTGAAAAATATGTTGAAAGTAAACTGCTAATAAATACATTTGGAAGCGTACAGTAGTATATTAACTCATTTATGTGATCCAGATGGAACTATGATTTGCCATAATGAGATACCTTTGCGGTTTTTTGTTTGTTTTAATTTACCTAGCATACTACTGCAATCAAATGGCATTAAGAAGAACTTCAGAATATAAATTCTTGACCAATTAAATGATGTCTAAATCATGAAATTCACTACATATTTATTTAAGATCTATCTGAAGTGGACTAGCACTGCAAACCTGCAAGACAAAACTGCAAGACAAATACCTCTCATATGGTAAGTTCTTACCATATGAGGAATAACTTAATGGAAATAGCTATTCCATTTGCACCGTTTTCCGTTAGCAAGTCAGCAGTTACCTTCAGATATTACACTACACCTAAAGGAGTTGCTGTCAGGTACTGTAAGGGCAAAGGAGCATATGATATAGGTAAGCATATTTTTATATACTGGATAGCTGGAAAAAGTTGCTGTAGTATTTAATTCTGCAAAGTATTAAGAATGTATGCTTACATTTAAAATTAGTAAACATGCAAAACCCACTCTGTTCAGCAAAGTACTGATCCTTAAGTACTGTTGAAAGACTTTGATACACACAGTTTCTTTCCTACTTTCTCCAGCAGTAAGCCAGGCCACACCTCACTAGAAGAGCTAACACACCCTATCAATACAAACCAATTTTGGTACTGAAGAAGAAAGTTTTTAACAACAACAAGCAATTTCAGTAATCAAAATTAAACATTATTTTCTGCTACAAATGCAGAATACTCATTAAACTGACGAGTGGGTATTGCTGTAATTCACAACAAGCCACAGCACAATGTACCTGGGGTAGCCTCTGACATCAGAAACACTGATCATTTCTCAATAATCTTCCACTCAAAAACAAGAAGTGAGATTGTGGGTGCTTCTTGTTTCCCATATTTACATATCATGGAAATACCTGTAATTTAAATAGAAGTTTTACTACTATATTTTTCCTGTGTTCAGTCTATGTTTATGAATCTGCCAATGTCAGCTGGTATTTTACATCTTAGCAATGTTTTCTAACATAATTCCATTCATAAGGATAAACTGCAAAGTATCTTACAAGCACGTTACAGACATAAGCGGTAAGCTACCAGTTAGAGGCAGGTATTTAGAGAGAATTAGAAACAACAATAAGCAATATATTGGATTTCATAAGCTGTCTTGCCATGAAATGTCACCAAAATCTTCTCCATTTAATCTCCTTTTCTCTTTTTCTGCTAGCTATAGGCAGAAAAGCTATAGTCTTCCCTTAATTTATTTCTAATCATCACAGAACTAAATCCTTCAAACAAAAGCAGCATGACTTGTAAGAGAATGATTATTATTCACAGGAAAATTGTCCCCTCACACCGCATGCATTCATTTTTTGTTGTGTAAATGGGGAGCTTCTGAGGTTTGAACATCACTGTAGAAAGACAGGAACCTAAGTATCTCTAAACTTGCTGTCAGTGTATCCAAATTCTCTGGAGCCTGGCCCTGGCAGAATTATTTGCACACATTCAAACCAACAGCAAACCTATCAAATCAAGGCTGCCCAGTGCTCTTCAGGCAGAGCTCTGAAGGGTGAGGTGGTGAATAACCATGCTGTATACATCTGCCATGTCAATACTGTGGCCTGCTGAAATAGCCATCTTTTGATGCGATTAGAACAAGCTAAAAAGGGTGAAATCCCCATGTGTTGCCTGATCTAGTCGAGAAGTGGCGTCCCTGGCGGCAGGGAGGCTGGATTAAAATGATCTCTAAGGTCCCTTCCAGCTTAGGCCATTCTATGATCTATGATCTATGAAATGTAGGAGAAAATGTCAGAAGCATCATTGAAAACCTAAACACAGAGTAGAATGCATGTAAAAATAACATTACTAGAAAATGAGATTCAAATACGTTCAGCATCAGAGGACATTTGCAATCACTGCTGTGCTACATGATACGTGGCTCTGGTTCATCTCGTGTTGAAACGCAGCTTCTTTTGGGTTTACTGCCATTGCTGCAAATTTTATTGCTCACACAGCAGATTGCGTGGATCGGAAGGAACCAGAAAGCATGTTGGAATAAGCAGTCATAGCAAAAGAAAGCTGTCACATGGAAGCAGTCATCAGGAAAAGATTTTCTTTTCTCCTTTCCTGTACAGCCTCAGCTAAAGTTACAACCATGAAAAGAAAGCAGGGGGATGAGGTATCAGTATCTGTTTTTACAAAAAAACAAAACACACACACAAAAAAAATCCTGTTGGCTGCAAATCTGGAATCCTTTGTTCAGAGAAAGAGAAAATTTAGGAACAGTCTAAGCACCATTGCAGTACTTATCCTCCATCTGAAACATGGAGTTCTATTATAAAGTGCTGCAGAGAAATGGGGTTACTGAGGTAATAACAGTGGTCAGACTGTCACTATTCAGTGATGAATGGGGAATGCAGCTCAAGAAGCTGTCAGAGGCAACTACTCGCATTTTGTACCTGACAGATCAATTATTTTTCAGATAGAAATCAGGGCAAAAAAGGAACCCTGAAATACATACTGTGTATTTTTTTAAACTGTTTTTTTTTACCTAATTCTGTAATTGTTTTTATCAACAGAACAAACCCTTGGTTTAGGATTGCAACTAAAAACACCCTGGTAAAACATGTCTCCACAATATATGAAGATCAATGGTTAATAGGACTGGGAAATTTCATTTTTCATCTGCTGCTTATAGCTAGGAGAAAATTAAAAATCAGGCAAGAAACATCATAACCTTCCTCTGTATCAATCTTCCATTAAAGTCACTGTTACCTGCCAAGATATATTCAACACTATTATACTGACATTTATCTTTAATGCTTTCTGTGATTCTGACATTGTTCTATATTTTTTCATATTTTTTTTTGTTCATATTGGTTTTTAGTTGTAGTCATATGCTCCTTCTCAGCTGGAGCTCTGAGTTGAAAACTAGTGACTACATATGTGAGCAACATCAGATGAGAACATAGTTCAAAATAAATTCATCTCTCATCGTGTGCCTACAAATTACGAGACATATGCCCATTTTAGGATTGACGTATGTGGTCACAAATAAGCAGACAACCCAGTGGGTACTGGACTTTAGAAATTAAAAGATCTTTTATTTCCAGTCTTATGGAAAGAGAATTCTTGGGTTTTGGTTCTAATGCAGGTGAAAAAGGCAGCTCACAGAAAGTTGTTTAAAATTTGACCATCTAAATTGTTTGGCAGAAAACCTGAGCTTTAGAAAAAAGCAGCATGTTTGCCCTGTATTTACCTTTTAATTTTGTGGGGGTTTAAAATATTTGCTATAAGATGGTAGCATTCCTTACCAGTCCTACAGGGGACTTTTTTATCCTCTTTAGATGTCAACTTAGACACATCCAAAATAGTTTCTAAAGGATGAAAACTAACAGGGCTCATTAAATAGTCTTTGATCACTCAGATTTGTTTGAACAACCTTGCCTGCTACACTTGAACTGAGTTTGGGATCTTAATGACAGAAAGCCAGCAAGTAATAGTGGTTAGAGAAAGAAGTAACCTGCTCCTTCACTCAGTGAAGTGGTTTTCCACAGGACAGCGTGTCCTTCCTGTGGCCAAGTGCAAAATTCTTTGGACAAGAAGTAAGAGGCCCTGTTCTCAGAAACAAAGCAATTTGTGACCTAAGTGGATCAACATTAAGAGGAGTTCACTACTCTGTGTGGTAGGTTTTGGCTGTCCCCTGCTTTCTGTTCAAATCAAAATATCTATGGTAGCTGCAGTGCCCTTTTAAATTAACCTTGTGTCAGCACACTGGTGGTGTCCACACAGAAGTGGACACACAAGTCATTTTTTCCTGTGTTATGAACAACGTAGTACCGTATGAGAAGTAGAGAAGAAAGGAGCTTATGTGAAGAGTAATGGGTTATGAACTCCACTTTTTTGGGGGGGGCAGGGGGAAGAAATGGTACAAACAACAAAGAACGAACAGTTTGAAGGAGGGAGAAAGAATTAGCATCCTACTTCTAGAAATTTGCCTTTTAAAGGTGAGCAAAATGGACTTCAAGGAGAAAAAAAAAACAAATAAAACACAAACCCCTGTATCTTCGAAAACTACACAAGCTTCAGAGACAGTTTTCAAGAACTGCTATGTAACATTCACCACCTAAGACACAGGCCTCTTTACTGCATCACTGCAAAATATAGATTTAATATAGTGCTTTTGATACAGAAAAAAAGCCATATGTAAGATAGACAAGTATTAGCAAGGTCATTGCAGGAGTGTTTGCACAATGCAATTCCTGTTGGTTGAGTTAAACAAGCGTAACTTGTATTTGAGCTCTTACGTCACACCAAAACTGGCTCTTTGCCCTAAGCTTGAAAATTTATGAAAATATCAGCCACAATAACAAAGCTGCAGCTTTGTGGGTATGCCAAGAACACATGCTCATAACAGGACTTTTCAAAGGAATCTTTAGAATGAAGTTCAGCTGGACTTGAGATAAGGGTAGCTTATTCCCACAGTTACTCATGGTGAATTAAGTTTCTGAAAGTAGTTTTAATTTAAATTTTATATGACTTCTGTTTAAGTACTATGGATCTACATCCTGGGAATTAACTACAAGCTTAGATGAATGGACAAATCACTACGTCCACAAAACAATTAATTCCCCCCAAATCTCATTTTCCTGGTTATTATTAAAAGCTGAATACCCAGTCATCAAAGCAAATATAGGAATGAATCACCATTCAGGAAAGCCTTAGGGAATGGGGTTTTTGGGGTTTGTTCTTTTTTTTTTACTATAGTCTTCTAAGCACTTTTTTCATAAGAATTTGGTCAAAATTGTTGTTAGTTGCACAATGTAATGGTCATGTATGTAACAACTTGGTGGGGGGCAAATGATAGCAAGGGCTGACTTTGGACACTTCTACATATATATTAATCCACAAAAATACCTTGAATTGTTTTTTAATGTAAGTTATTGCATACATAAGAAATATTAGTTCTGCATATATCTATTTCTGCTGGCAGCCCAATCCATATATATGTCTGAGGAATAGTTAGAAAAAGTGATAGGCAAGAAAATATATTTCTGTCCATTTCCCCAAGGGCTTCTCCAATCTGGTTGTACATCAGAAGTTTTACCAAAAGCACAGGACTAAGAATCACACCCAGACTGATGCCACTATGTGCTACATATGAATCTACTTGAGAAGCATCAAGGAATACACATTTCACCAAAGAGCATAGGTCACCTCCAAACACCTTTGACGAAATTAAGATCTGTGGTAAAGACTAAGATCATCACAGGTATGATGTGCCACAGGAAATGGTAAGGAGTCATCAATGCCACAGCTGATGTCACAGGTCTCTAATTAAGCTGCTGCTATATAATTCAAGCTGTATCTGGAAGTCCTCAAGGACCAAGAGACACAAAGCACACACGTGGTTCTTGATCAGAAAGGTCAGTGCTCTGGGAGAAGTTTACGCAAAGGAACCATCTCTAGAAAATGACAATAACTTCCATCATGTATTTTCTTCCCCATCAGTCAGATTCTGACTCTATGGCACAACATAAATGCTTTCACATGCAATCTGAAATGATGCCCTGAATAGTATTAGGAGAAAAAGAAGTCTGAGGTCTGCACTTATTCTCTCCCTGCTCTACATATCTGGCAGAAATTAGGAGCCCAGGTCACAGGTGCTACAGTGCTTCGTGCAGCACTGACCCAGCAGAGCTCTGCTCCTGAGACAAGGAACAAGTATGTAGCACTGACAGACTTTTTAGAGTCTCTTTTTTTAGGCTGCTTTATAAACCGAAGGTTAATAAGACTCTTAGCTTAAGCTTTATCATCTCCTTTTGACCTGAGAAGGAGGCAAATGTTCACAAGCAAGAGGATGGACTAGAAGTGAACTTTTCACCTACACATTAGAGAGGATCCCAGAATGAGATATAGCTTGGGTAACCACAGATACAAAAATAAGCCTGAAGGTTAGAACTAGTTTGCTTATCAACACTTTGATAATTTAGTTACACCCGTTTACACCTGTAATAATGAAGCTCTTCATTAGTGGGCAGGTAATGAAGATGGGCCATTGCGGGCCTGGACTCATGCTGAGGCTCCTGCCCTTGCTACCTCTCGATTTAGCGACTCCAACAACTTGGGTGAAGTTCACCACTAGGGGCCTGAACACATATTAGCATTTCTCAATGTTGTAAAGCGCAAGGATTCCACCATGAAGATGCTTATCTTCATATACTAAGTGTGTGATACCACTTCAAGCATTTCTTTGATGTAATATTGGATTTACAGTATTTAAACTCATGATTTTCAATGATTAATATTTTCTATAAAGTTCACATAGTGTCTGTCCTATGGGATGATTCAGAGTGAAAGGGACATTGATTCCTTTCATTTTGAAGCTCTGGGATCAGCACAGGATTTCTGCTTTGACAAACATAAGATACTTGAAAGTGGGTTAATATTAATTTCCTGGGGTCTAGGAAAAAGAAATCAGGATCTTTAAAGAAACTGTTTAGAAGTCCTGAGACAATAAAAAACCCACAACAACCACAAACCAGCTCTGAATGTCACAGTTACAAACATGAATCTGAAACTACAGGCCCATAAATTCCATTGGGCAGGTTATCTGAAGAAAATGGGTGGTATGTAGATATCTTCAAGCATTTTTTTTTTTCTTAGTTGGTTTAAACTAAAACCAAATACAGATAGTGTTTCCTGGTTTATAATGATCATATTAAAACAGAATTCATCTGTCATTGATTGAATTTTTAAGAAAGATTGTTTCAGTACAGAGATTTCCTCCCATAATGGTCCTCTCTGCCAATAAAGCAAGAGTTTATTACATTTCCACAATTCTCTTGGCAGGAGTTTGGAACTTTTTTCAGCTATAATACAGCTATACCTACTTCTAAAAATTTGCAAAACGCCTAAGCTCGAACTATGCTGATATTACGTTGAGTTTCCCTAAATTGTGTCATTTACTTTCCTGGGATAAGTTTCAAATAGGTCTATTCAGAATAATTACTGTTTACAAAAAGTGTTGATATTTAATAAAATAAATCTTATTTTCTGTTTCTTCAAAAATCCCACTTGCAAGAGAAAGGTGGAGTCTAAACTCCATTTGTAATATTATCTCCATTTTCAAAACAGATGCTTATGACTTTCCTCCTTCATGTCCATATCCAGAGAGGATGAACATCCCACTATCTACCATTTCAAAGATACCAGCCTTTTATCTCTGCTCACAGAACTAGAGCTTGGATCCCTCACAACTTCTAATCACTTATGCATGGGGCATTGCAAAACACAGTTATGAAATCACCATGCCCTCTGGAAAAAAAAATGCAAACAAAAACACCTACACCCTACAGTAAGAATCCTTTGTGCTCTAATATCTTCTCAGATGTCACCTTTTCAATCAGACAAAGTATAATTGTCTTGCAGCCTTATCAGTGCCGTCCCTCCCCACTTATCTCACACAGCACACTAACCCACACATGGGCACGCTTCCCTCCTCCTGCCACCACTGCCAGCTCACGGGTCTATCTGATTTTCCCACACCCATATATATGCCCTTACTACTCCACACCACCCAGACACAGAAAACATTTGAGGACAGTGCTAGAAGAGCCCCTGAATGTTTTGTTGAGGAAATAAAACAGTGAAAAGAGAGCAGAGAAAGAAATGTCTTTAATTCACCCAAGGGGAGCAAATAAGCAAGGAGCTGATCCTGTCCTTGACCTCCTTCCTTCCCCTGAACCGTGGGGAGCCCAGTGTGCCTTCACAGGGGAGGGCAGGATGGCAGCTAGTGCTGCCAGAGCTGAACACTGTGCAAGCAAGTGAAGGTCTGCTTCTGCCTGCCCCAGGGGATGCCCCAGCACCTGTAGCTGAGCAGGAGGTGTGTGGGCTGCAGAGGAAGCATGGCCACAGCCCTGCCAAGTGCAGTGAGCAAGGCACCTGAGCCCTGGAAGCCCTGCCCTTCCTACTCCATCTGCACGTGTGAGCAGCACAGCGGAGCAGGCAAGGTGTTCTTGTCTGTGGTCATCATCCCCCAGTGAGCAAGGTGTAAAATTTCACCATAGCTGGCAAAGGGCAGTTTGCCAAGCCAGCCGTGATGGGATGTGACAGGCAATAGTTCCCAGTCAGGACATCTACCTTCAGGTGTCTACTGGAGCACTAAACATGTTATGGCCATTGGATACCCAGCAAGCACAAGTAATGGAGCAATTCATATCACCAACCGGCTTCTTACCTCGGTACGCCCTGTAACATGGAACGTGAGCAGGGTGTCTAAACTCTCACCTCGTGAAGGCTTCTAATAACAGATGTCCCAAACTCAGAATGAATTCCCCACCCTTCAGCCATCATACACTCTTAAAATGTCCCTCTCCTTGTAGTATCTTGCTACTCATAACACCCCAATGGAAGTCAGAGGCCTGAAGTTGTGGCACGGCCAGGAATTTCACCTAGATTTAGCCAGCGCCAGGGTTAATGCTCTGAGTACTGCCATTCCATCAGCACGGGCTTTCCAGGCTGGAGTCTGTTCAGAGCAGGCAGCTCCTTCAGAGTTTGGGCAAGACCTACCATAGAAATTGGACAATTTAGATATTTATTACAGTCTAGAGTGATGAAGGCTGACATATGAAGTGCATTTTATGTTTTGGATATTATCTGGCTTTAGACGGGGTCACAAGCAGACAGAGCTTCCCACTGGGAAGACAATTTCCACACAGCAGCATATCTACCTGCTCTCATCATCTGTTTCACTTCAAGGATCAGACTGTATATAAACCTGATAAAATTTTGGCTGAGGAAAAAGAAATGTGCTAAAATTGATCCCATAGGTCATTATAATAGAGAATAAGGGAATGTATCTTCATAACAAGCTGTGAGTATCTTGCTGCTCTCCCTCGGTAGCACAATTAGCAAGAGCAGAGCCAGGGCAACCACACGCACAGCCTCACAAGCCAAGAGTGCAGATTCCAGGGCTGGAGTTGTTCCTCTCAGAACCAGTTAGGTGGTTTATACACCTAGTCTTTGGATCTGTAAAATCACCCTCAATCCCACTTTCCAGGTCTGCTCCTATTTACGTGTGCTAGCTATTACGAAGCTGCTACAGGGATGCCTAGCTGTCCTGGAACTGCTGCTGCCATATTTTTTTAAGCACTAAAAGGTTCACCATCACTGTGTTATCTTCTAAGTTCCAGCTCCTGCTATTTGCAGCATCAGAGTCAAAATGTTTGTTTGTTAAATCTAGCAAGGAACTAATTTATTTTAAATTGTTTTCTACTGTATTTAACATTACTGCCTTGAGCAGTGATATTGCCTTGAGGATGATAGGTAGTCATATAAATGATTGCTTCAATTATTAACACGGGTGACATTTGCTAAAATGCAGCAAGGAGGAGAAAAGTGTAGTCAGGCTGCTTTGCTGATAGTAATAATCAGCCAGGAGGTCGCAGCAGGACAGGGAAAACATGGAGTGATATTGTCTGGTAGCTTCAACAGGGAGGTGGAGGAGAAACAGCAAGTAGGGGAAAAAGAAATTGGTGCTTGTTCCACTCCTACTTCTGTATCTTGTGGTACGGTCACATGAAATGTAACAGGGAGTTTAGTGAGACATAAAGCTTAGATAGACACCTGGTCTGGCCCATCACAACAATATTCTTAATTACTATGGAGAGCTAAGGCACATTTATAAAATGCTCTATGAACCTGAAATAGATAAGTAGCTTCCCAGTAGTGTTCTGCAATATTTATTCTCCTTGCATCAAACCTCCAAGGACCACACACTATTACTAACCACTTGGATCTTGCTAAGCTTATTTCAGGTGTTTGGATTTATCATGATGCTCAGGCAAGGGACTGAATAGGTGAGTGATCTTCTGTCCCTGGGATTGATGGCCTTTATTTGTGCAAGGTGCAGTGCTCCCTCTATTCTCTGGATTGCAAACTCCACGCTGAGTGGCAGGTGTGGGAGCTAGTACAGAGGGAAGAATGGCAGGTTTCCCTCCCATATCCACCTACATCCATTCCACTTTGGGGGTGAATGCTGTAGCTCTGTCTTAATCTCAGTAAGGGAACATCCTGAAAAACACCAGATAGTGAAGTTTATCAAGAGCCCATTAAAGCAGGCTGCTCAGGCAGAGAAGCTGCTCAGCTCCCTGGAGAACTTCATAATTTACCATCCAGTTGTTCTCCAGGCCTCAGTCAGCTTCAGCCACCTGGTTACCCCAGGGGCTATCCTAGTGATTAATGCTGATTCTCAAGTGGAGACATCACTGTAATGTTATCACTCCGAAGGGCTTGGGTGAGCTCCATGCACTCGCCCTGAACTGTACGGTGAAGGCACAGCTTTGGTAGCTCAGAGCAATCTGAGACCACTGTGATTTTCAACCTGTCTCCAAAAACTTCTGGTATAGAATTTAGGTAGCAGATTAGCACTGTATTGAGTGCAATACGGTAAAGAGGTTAGTTTGCTTTTTTGCTGAAGTGTGAAAAATCTCCCTTATCCTGTTAAGATGCTTTGGTGTTGTTGCTACCAGTGACATTGCTGCTGTAAGCAGCTGTGCTGGGAACTCTTTAGTCCACAGCACTTGAGACTCTTACCATCCACATCTGGAGCCATCTCACATGCTCAGGTCCTACCCCTGGCTCATCTGTTTCACCACTGCACGGCTCTTCCTATCCCAAACTGAACACCCCAACTAGCCTGGAGCGTATCAGATTGACCATCCAATCTGAAACAGGCACAGTGACTTCGGGGAAAGCAGATACAGCAGGGTACCCCCAGCTGGCATGACTGTTCTGTGCTGCTGCAGTAGGTCTGAGATACTTGGAGTAGGTTTCCTCAGCTGAACCTTGAGGGCTGGATTTCCCAGATGAATGGTTTAATTAATTCAGTCTTCATAGATTTTAGCAGGCAAAGCATGCAGCTTGATTTGAAGTGCTAACCTTTCTTTCCTGGTATTAGTTATCTTCTTTGACAGGACAGCTTAAACCGCGCCAGTCCCTTTGGCTGGGGGGCAAATACTATTCAGATACTCAACACTCACAAGCAGACCTCTCTGAAGGACTCCACGACATGCCTAAGACTTTCACTCCTCTCCTAGAATAGAAAATCTTGTCAATATCGCCTTGTGATACTTAAGCTTTCCCATGGGCTTGTGAAATACAGGCATGATGACTGTCAGCAGCACGATGGGTATTACCCATGAAGGTGCCCACTAGCATGTCCTGGTAGTTCTTCCTCTTCCAACACCAGCAGCATGTCTGTCCACACATGACCCTGGTGATCAGTGACCTTCCCTGGGAGCAGGTGCCAGCTCTCCCCAGCTTCACTTCATGCAGCACCAGGCACTGCAATTAGCTGTGATGTAATTACGAGTGAGGAGCAGAACATACTTTACAGAGATGGTTTGGAAGCCTGAGGCAAAAGGATTTTGTCCATCAGATGGTGGGCTAAGTAATTTAGAAATCCTTAAATAAGTGATGCTGAGTTCTAGCAAGGCTTCAGATAATCAGAGAAGGAATTTCATCTCTGTCTCATTCGAGAAAACAAATAATAAAGGAGGTAATAAAAAGTTCCCAGTAGTTCTTTCTAAAGAAGCACAGCATGACCAATGTGAAATAACATCAAAACCTTGTGTATAAAAATCCACACAATCCAACATGTGTTGACTAGAGACTTTCATCCCATAACAGGATAGTGGAAAAGCTGCATTAAAAGGAGACGAGTACTTACAAGGTAAGACCTGAGGAACAATGGTTTCATTGCTGTGCTTCTGATAAGTCCAGGCAATGGCTGATGGTTTCCCCACACTGAAAAGAGGTGTTTATTAGTGACTAGAAGAGCATCCAATATCCTCTCCGTCTTCATTTAGGAGTCATGAGAACATAGCATGGAAGGGGCAGGTGGGAAGGGCCTGCAGTGAGGAGGAGCTGCCCCCCCGAGAAGGGGCAGAGTAGACACTGAGCAGGCACCACATGGCACAACAGCCACACAGGACTGCTCTCACCAGGGGCTGGCAATAACGCCCAGAACCACCTCAGCACATACAACGCATATTCATGTAAAAATGATCATCTTGGTTAGCAGATTCTGCTTTCCTACCATCTGCTAGTTGTGTATTTATTGTACAATGAAGAATGAAATGTTCTGGAATAAGAAGCAAAAGACCAAGCCATATGGTTTCAAATGGTCCTCTGAATTATCTGCAGGCTCATCAGCAATCCCTCAACCATCTGACTGAGCACTGAGACCTCAAGGAGACAGTGACATTTCTGCAAAGACAATTTCGTCTCTCTCTCCCCTTCCCGTGGGCCCGTTAAGCTTAGAAGGCAGCCAGCATTTATTTCTTCAGTGCTGGGGAATCTCACACTTCATAGTCACTGCTAATCACTGCAGAGCGGAGGCAGTACAAGGCAGCACCAGGCAGCACTAAGCTATGGAGGGCAGAGTTGTCATCTCCTTGTTTGCCTGAAACCACTTTATCACAAAGCACCTGGCATGCCCAGTAGCATTGCGGCAAAGGTCCCAGGAGGCATGCCAGCGTCCACGTTCAAGTGGGAGAGCTCATCACTTCTTTCCTGTCTTCTTACTACCTTCAGACATCACTTTCTGGATAGTTTGGTCCCCATGACAGACAGACAGCACCAGCCAGGCCCAGTGACAGTACATCCCTTTGGATGAAACAGCACAAGCCCTTTTTGAAGTTAACCTTCAGTAAAAATGTATGAAGTCCCGAGAGGGGGAGGGAGACAAGCAGCCTCCTGGGTCTGGTTGAAAGAGGCAGATGTGAACACCTCTAAATGACTTATTTGAATTTGACTCCTTTCATTAACCCAAGGCCTGTGTTGCCTTTATACCAGCTTAGGAGATGCAAAAAGGAGGTGTTGATGTCAAACCATTCTGCAGCAGGCAGGAATCCACATTAATCACTCCATACTGGCTGCTGACAATCTCAGGAAAAAAAAGACACATCCCACTTTGAACTAGTGTGACAGTTAGAAGCTACTTGTAAATTAACGCAGATAACTCCAGAAGACTATGGCTGGCTAACACAGATGTGGTGAGTGACTTGCAAAATGAAAAAAAAAACCCCAAACATAATCAATAATTCAGAAGATTTCCTGAATGAGACACTATATGATGCAATGTGCTCCAAACCCTCAGCTATCATCTATTCTCTTTCTGCTCACTGAAGTTAAACATCTTATGCTTCCCTTTGTTGCATATGTAAACAGATAATCTCACTGAAGTGACATGGCACGGTAACATGTATTGATGATACTGCACATGCGCAGCCCTGTTTTATTTATGTACTACCATTAGCAAGAGTCTTCAGAGACATATTGCTATATTGAAATGAAGTCCTCATCCTTATTCATGACACAACACCATATACTTATACTGGTATTTAAATCCAGCTATGTAATTTTTGGATTTACACACCTAAGAGTACAGGAGCTAGTCTTTACTCAGTACTCCGGCATCTCCTTTCTTAAAAAGATGAAAATTTGACTCAGATATTTCATTCTAGATGTAGCACAGTCTATCAACTGTTTTACTTTCCCCCCAGGCCTTATCCATTAACCTCACAGGAATATTTTCTTAAACTTAATTAAAAAATCAGTATTTAATTTTTTCATTGTGAAATATGTTTTTTTCCTGCCACCATTCCTACTTCTAAATACCTTCTGCTTCTTATTCCTATTAGCCCAGAACAATGTGACCAGGTGAGAGGGAACTGGACTCCATTTATTTATTTTCTGTATTTTACTTGAACCTCACTGGGATTAATGGAGTGGCTCAGCCATTGCAGGAGTTTAGGATGGAAGATGTAACAGTTTCTTAAGGCTGATAGAGCTTTAAAAACCAGACCTTCACTATGGCTACTGAAGTAAAGACATGACTCTGCATGATGCTCCAGACCAAAGTCTTCAAATCCCAGTCAGCAACAATGATGTAAAAAGCAATATCTTTTTACAGTGTCACCAGAGGATGAACTGGAGCATTTTCATATTAATTAAAAAACGCCACACAAAACAAGAAAACATACAAAATCTAAGCCCAGAACATAAAAGAAGACATGCATTGAAGAAAAAAACCACAGATTGTCACTATGTTTAGAAATAATTAGGGTGGGCGTCGAGAGGAAGAAGACAATCTCTTCTCATGGTGCCCAGCAATAGAACAAGGAATAGTGGGTTTAAGTTAGAACATAGGAAGTACTACCTCAACACGAGGGGAAATTTCTTTCCTGTGAGGGTGACAGAGCACTGGCACAGGCTGCCCAGAGAGGGTGTGGAGTCTCCTTCTCCGGAGACTTTCAAAACCTGCCTGGATGTGTTCCTGTGTGACTGCCCTAGCGGATCCTGCTCTGGCAGGGGGGCTGGACTAGATGGTCTCTAAAGGTCCCTTCCAACCCCGAACATTCTATGAATAGAAGGAATAACGATACATAAACAACTGTGGCCAAGTAGTAGATTTCCAGCTTCAAAACAGAATGTTGCTATACTAAAAGTTTTTACTGCAGATTACAGAAATGCTAACCAAATCCAGCTCCTAGGGAGATCTGTGATGGGAATTGATTTGTAAGAGAAAGATACCTCCTACAGGACCTTAGTGCAATTTTTTCTTCCTTTGTAGAATGAAACAGCAGAAAAAAACATTGGGTTAAGTCCATCTGAGCTCATCAAATAACTAGAATAAAAGGAAAAAAAGGAAAAGGAGATTGCTGCTCAAAGTAAAGCTGGTGCCATAAGGGTCCATGGTGATAAAGGACTTCTCTAGGAAGGATCAAGAGGGCTAGGCCTAGTTGATAGGAGGGGCTTTCAGGAGAGCCTTGAGTTTCAAGCTTAGAGAGTGGTGTACTACCCAGAAAGCTCCAAATTGTGTACAAAATGACAGCATGGAGCCCACTCCCTAGCTCCAGAGTGACTGGCCAGATTGACTTGGAAGGGAACTTCTCATACGCTGCTGTAATCCTTTCTTCAGCCAGAAGCCTATGTTCCTTCCCACTTGCCAGGGCAACTGACCATGAGAAATCAAGGTCTTATATCAAAAACAACAGATCCCTCAGCTTCTAAGTGTCAGGTCCACCAGATGGCAGAAGTTGAAGGGAGTATTTTCACTTTGCATTTGTAGCATCTGATATTTGCAAAGACTCAAAAGCGGGGGGGTGGGAGGTGCAGAAAGCGCTGTAAAAAAAATACAACAAAAAACCAAACCCTGCACTTGGCAGAACAAAAGGGAAAAAGTGTTGGTAAAAAAGACACCAGACACTTGTGTAGTTGGACTCTATGGATAAGGGTTTTGTTTCAGGATCTCACTTGCTAACTACTTGCTTCCTTATAAGTTACTTCATGGGGTCTGCTAGCCTTTGCAGAGTGCACAAAGGGGTAGTTGGGAAAACATGAGTGGTAACAGGGGTGGAGACAGATCTCTGAGAAATACAAGGGTTCAATGCATTGACCATGTGAGAGTTCAACAGGCAGTTGCAAAACTGCATCATCATTTCCACCTTTGATCAAAGAGTAACTCAAAATCTGTCTTGTGAAACAGTTTTTGGAAAAAAAAAACCTACAACATGCTGCTCTCTAGGTGCAAAGCCAAAAGAAGTTTGAAGAGGGAGGAGTGCAAGCTGCCATATCTGTTGCTGACCTTCATGGCTGCACATCGTTACTCATTTTTAGGTCCATTTAGAAATCTGAAAACCCATGACTTCCTGATTCCTGAATAGTTTAATTAGAAAGTGGGCTGCCTTTTTTTTTTTTTTTAATTGAGCTTTTGATTAACTAGGAAACACTATGGGGTTGTGGAGTATTTTGTATTCCATTAATAGTGCACTACCTACTGCAAATTTAAGATATTATACAATGCTTTAAATTGAACTGCATGCACAAAGCATTTTCTGCGACATCAATGGCTTTATCTATGTATGTGTCACTTGTCCTCCTAGCTTGAAAACAAAGCAGCAGTATACGATACAGCCAGAGCACAAAAAGACTGAATATTCATAATACATCACCAAAAGTTTACTCTCGTTCCAGGAAAACATTTGCATTGTGCTACTGTTTTTCCAGTAAGAGAGAAAAGCAGTTTCTTGTAAACCCTTTATGCTGTATTTCCTTCTCACAGAAGAATTCGTATCTTCAGGCACCTAAAGTCAGTATCTTCTGCTCTGACATGGGTTAAGATGCTTAGGCCTTTTTATCTGAAGTGCTTCAGGAAACTTGAAACAAACTTCAGGCTAAATCCAGTAACTCTCTTTGGCATCTAAAAGGCTGGTGCTATAATACTTAACAATTCTGATGCCTGACTAAAACTAGCTTCCATGTGGAATGAAGGAAAGGGTAAGTCTCAAATCTCATTCCTCAAGCATTTTGCTCAGATTTTAATGAAAACACTTGTGTCCTTTCAGGATGTGATATGGAGACCTTTCTCCTTCCTTCCATATGAAAAATGAACAGAAGAAAATTTACTCTTAAAAAATGGAATAGATTGTATTGGAAGTATTGCTCCTCACTCGCAAGGAAGAGAAGGAGTCACTATGAGGAAATGGAAGACTTGAGAAAATTAGAAATTGAAATGACCATGGCACAATCTTCTCCAAAGTTTTCAGAGAAATGCATCTTATTTGGGCCACACAATAGTCCTAGGGATGAATCAGCACCATGCAATGAAGAGGACTATTGTCTTCAAAATCTCTAATACAGAAACTACAAGAGCTCTCTTAGTTTAGGAAATTAAATGCCATGACAGAAAAAGGGATTCTTTTTTATACCTCTGCTTGAAAATGCTGAGTAAGTAACATATCCAGGATTGTCTAAGGTGATCAGAATCTGTTTCACCCTCATCTTCTGGACACTTATCTTGGGGTAATTTGCTAAAGACATGGGTCCTTATATGCCAAAGTCCGAAGTGCTATATAATACTAGAGTAAAATCTTGGGTTCCCATCTCCTCAGACTGAACAGCATTAACGGAAAGACACTCTGTGCTTCATCCTCCTCTCTGTTAGAGTGGAGGAATAGCACTGCCTTACCTCCCTGTAGCATCACAAAAGAGCAGTTAACACCTGTGAATCATTCTAGATGCAGTAGTGGTTAATGCTACCAAGAAGCCTATGAAAAAAATATCAATCTGCAGAGCATGGCTGGAACAGTTTGCCATAAATAAGGTCAGTGTTTATACTCTGAACAAGAAGAAAAAGGTAAAATACTTGATAACTGAGCACAGGACAGAACACACAGTATGAGACAGAAATGATGAAAAATGTATTATGACACAAATCTCACAAACCAGGCATAAAAGGAATTAAAGGCATGTGCAAAAATCTTAATTCTGATATTTTCTAGTTTTGTGAGTGCCTGGCTATAAATTTAACAATGAACTTCTAAACCAAAAACAAATTAACACAAAACAGCCCAAGAATAGTACGTGGAATAATATCAAAGTTTTATCTAGCAGTTTACATATAGTGAAAGTTATGCCTGTGAGAAAATCACAGCATAACAAAGAGAGCAAGGCTGGCCTGCTACCAGAGCACATAATAGTGAGTCAGAGTGAAAATCCTGTCTGAGTCACACATTTCTTTGTAACCTCAGATCATTCCTTATGGTATAAAGTAGAAATAACAATATTTCCTAGATACTGGTGACAAGAAATGATTTTTATTTCCTGGCACGAGATCTGACAAAAAAGCATTCAATTGAAAAAATATGAAAACCCCAAAATGTAAATAAAAATCAATCATCATGTCACTAACAACATTTTCCATGTCCTGCACTTCCCATTTTCCCATCTTCTAAGCACTTCATGGAAATTCTGTGACTTTTAAAATACAATGCAGTATATTAAATACAAAGTTGAAACAAGTGCCTCAAGGAAAGAAACATTCTCTGCCCAGAGCTGTAGTTAATAATCAGGTATAATTTACTATGCTACTAAAATAATTTAAATAATTAAGATTTCATATGTGCCCTTACATTAGCATTGTCTGCTTACATAAAGATTAGATCATTACATTAAACTCCTGTGCGGAAAAGACTAAATTTTCCAAACAATGTAGTCTGGTTTTTTTTCCTAGTGATTTTGTTAAATACAAACTGGTGAGAGCAGACTTCAGCACTGCTCAGAGATTTGGTGTACAATAGGACAGCAGCAGTCCGCTCCTACTTGAACCGTATATGCCTCCTGCTGGCTAAACGGTTTGACTCCCCATTTGGGATGACATACCAAATTCAGCTGAATAATAAGTTGATTTCTTTCATCTGGAAGAAATATCAGAAAAAAGGGGAAAAGAAAAAAAGTGCTTTTCATTTTTTACATTTGAAGTAAAAGATAGTTCCATACACTTTCAAGGCAAAGCACAATTTAAATAGAAATATGACATTTCAGTTCAGGTTGAAAAGATATTTAATGCAAATTGAATTTGGCTGGAGATTTTTACTGCTTTTGGATTTGACCAATATATCATTTTGGTTTGACCCCCAAATTACTTTTTTGTGTTCCAGAGTTTACCTCTGAACTGAAAGGTTAGTAATTCTGAGCTCCAGTTTTACCAGGATTTCATCATTTTCTCCAGTCTGTTCTCAGCCCAGGAACTGAGGTTTCCCCACTACATTTTGTTAGCATTGTGCACTTTTGCACCTCATGCTTGTTCAAATCCCTGTTTAAAGTCTGATCCAAATACAGCATCCCTTAATCAATCCACTCTCACTCTCCTTTTCTAAAAAATTGAAAAAATAAAATCTAGTTATTCTTTAGCTGAGTTTGCCTCTCTGGAAAACTATTTCTGGTAGCTGTCAAGACAGAATTTTTATTACAATAACAAAAAACACAACAAAAAACCCCAAAACAAACCGGTAAAACCTTGGTCATTATGGTCATTAGAACATTTAGAAACAAAGTGGGTATTTCTGCCCTCTAAATTGAGGAGAGATGCCAAAGAAGACCATCCACAGTAGAAGAAGAAACCCCATGTGTCTACTTTGCACTTTTTCTCATTTAATTCTGTAACACCTGCCTGTTTCACAGCCAATAACATGTTCAAATCTTTGCCAAGCCACGGGACACTGACGTACCCAAGTGTACTGCGTAACAGGTTGACATTTCAACTGATGCTCTCTGACCTTCTACAATCCTGATACATATTGATTGTGACAAAAGCTATTAACAATCACATTAATGGATGTGAAGATCGCCTCCAAAAAGCCTGCAGGTTCTCTCTGCAAGTCTCTTTTTCTTTCCAAAGATGACAGAGCTCTTAAACAAAGCTCCTCTTCCAGGTTCCTAAGTACCTGTACGTTTCCTTTTCATTCTTAGTATAAACTGACCAGTAAATAACTAGGCAATATCAACACACACAGAAAGGAAAAGACTTAACTATTTCCTCTTATTGAGCTACATTTTTTGGCACATACATAACCATATATTTCTTTGAAACTTTTTTCAGCACCTGAGGGCATCTCCAGTGTACTCATTTTCCCATAATCCAGATGCTCAATGGGAATTTACTACACATGTTAATAACAGATAAGTCTGCCCAGACCAATAGGCAGAGATCCGCGCAGCGGCTGAGATGGTCATAGTTTAAAACAAACAGCCTCACAACTGCTAATATGAGAGCCACCATCGTATCTATACAAAGTACCTCAGTTTTCTTGGCCTTCACAGCTTCTTGTCACACATGAAAAAACATACGTCAGCAACTACTTGTGGAGAGCTTAGATTAATTTTACTGTAGGTGGGCCCCTTGCTAGGGGTATTAATGAGGAGCAGACAAGCAGGAACAGGAAAGCCAGGGAGGATGTATGCCTGATGATGGGCCAGAGAAATTGCCAAGCACAGCCTGAACCTGTTTTGCCAGTGCATTAAATTGCCTTGTTTGGGAACTGCCAAATCAGAGCTAACAAGATCAGATTGCTTCATCTGGGATTGCAAGTGGGCATGGCTAATTTATTAGTGCCCAGCCTGAGTGAGGGAGGTCCAGTCTACAGAGAAGAAACCATTTATTATTATGTTTTAATACAGCAGGCTTAGCCAGGCAGGAAACAAGCAATGCAAAGCAGAAATGAAAACATTTAAAGCTCTTGCTAAGCTGTGAAAGATAAAATAACTTCCTGCTAAGAAAAGAATTTGTATTTGCAGGTTGAGATAGTAAGAAAATTGCTTTCCAGTTATTTTAAGGCAAGCCTAGACATCAGAGGGATTCCTCTTCTCTCCCTTCCCATGCAAAATCCAGTCATACACCTTCCCTCAAACAGCAAGACAGCGCTGTTTGCTATAAATCATTCTCAGCAGGCAGCTGTGCAGAAGTGATTCAAGGGAAAAAGGTGAAAATTGCAGCCTCTACAACAAATTTTTCATTCTATTTGTTTTCATAACCTGACAAGCTATGTTGAGTTTATCAAATTGAGCTACATCAGAATGAGAAATGGAAATAAAACAATGTAACTGGCTTCACAGCACAGCATGCCTTCCCCTCAAGATGGACTTGAGTAAGCTGCTGTCTCTGAGCCCTCCCCTTCCCAGCACCAGCTGGAGGATTAAACATTTCAGTGTAACTCTGACAGCACAACTGGTATCTTTCTGCACCTATGGCTCACTGGAAAGCACTCAGATAGTGCTTATTTGCCTTGTAACAGAATACACAGGCATCGTTTGTTTGTGCCTAATCCCTCAAAAACCTGCTGCTGTAGTCTCACAGTGGAGGAGCATTACTTCGCCTGGCTCCAACCTCCCAGCACACTTCAACAGATGTGACAATGATTGTCACAATGATTGTTTTTCCTGCTGTAACATTTTAAAGCCATCTTCAGGTCTGTAATGTAACATCATTAAAATGACCTCATGAGCCTCCTGTCTGTCTTTAATGACTCTTTGCAAAACACCTTCAGTTTTCGTGTTTTACATCCCAGCTTCTGCATTGGAACATGCTGCGTTTTCTTTCTGACAAACCCTTGTAGAAGAAGAGATTTGCAGGCCAAACTCTGTCCTTCGTGAAATTTTCTGTGTCTGTTTTCTGACCAGATATTCATGCAAGGGGAAGTAATTAACTTGTAACTGTTAGCTCTGTACATACGGCATGCAAGGGATTAACAGCCAGCTGACTTTCTCCTTGCTGGATTAACTCTGAAAGGTTAACAAGAGCAAAATGTAGTGTGCATGGCTTTATTTTCACTGATGCCACATTATTCTCATGGTTCTAAATAAGAGAGAAGAACTGCAGTTTTTTACCCCACCAATTAACTTACTTGGCACACTGCAGTTCAGTTTAATAAAATGGGTATCATACGTTCTTCATGTGCACAACCAAGACTCATGGTCCCAACAGGCTCTAGAATCTAATACAACCTTATTTTACTGCTTTATTCTTCCTGGTCTATAATAATCCTTAGATGGAAGTAGTGGCACAGGTCCTTTTACCTAACTGCTTCAAGTCAAACCTATGGTGTCCATCCATCCTATTTAAACTTGATTCATTAACGACGTTTTCCCAAAAGAGAGCCATAATCTCTGCCCAAGAAATGGCATCACAAAGAGAGCACCATCAGGAAAAACACGAGCACAAGAGAGAGAAGGGATGACCCAAAGGCCGTCTTCTGAGGTGGGGAAAGTCTCCAGTGTCCTCCATGGAAACGATCTAAAGCTTTGTTGGAAAGCGGCTTGACACCTGCCTGCCCAAGCAAAGTGAAATCTGTGTAGGATCCTCCTTCTTGCACTATTCAGTTTTAGTATGTTAGCTCTAAATTTATTATTTCTTGATGCAACTTTAATCCTTTTTCTACCAGGTAACAATTTGTTTCAAAAATAGTGGGTGTTATGCAAAACAGCAGACTGTACTGAAAAAAAGATCATGTTTCAGCAAGAACCTTATTGCAACCCTTGGCATCCTGCATACAGATTTGGAGTGGAAAAAAAAATATTTCACAACTTGTCACACAACCATCCTCTTGCTTTTTTTTTTTTCATTGTCTTTCTCAGTTACCTCCAGAACAACTATTTGGGTCAGGTGGCTAAATAAATCAGCTTACTGGAGGACTCCAAACACAAAGTAGCCTTTTATATATCCCAGGCAATAGGTCACAAAGACAGGGCGAACAGTAGCCAGGTAAGGTCATGCCCTGGAAATGGAAATCAAAATGCATCAAAAAGAGTGTGACCAGCAGTTCAAGGGATGTGATTCTGCCCTTCTGCTCTGCTCTGGTGAGGCCCCACCGGCAATACGGCGTCCAGCACAAAAAGGACACGGATCTGCTGGAGCAGGTCCAGAGGAGGGCCATGAAGATGATCAGAGGGCTGAGAGAGCTGGGGTTTATTCAGCTTAGGGAAGAGAAGGCTCTGGGGTGACCTAACAGCAGCCTTCCAACACATGAAGGGGGCCCACAGGAAAGCTGGGGAAGGGCTTTTTAAAGGGCCTGCGGTGATAGGACAAGAGACAATGGCCTGAAAGAGGTAGATTTAGATTAGATATTAGGAAGAAATTCTTCACCGTGGGAGTGGTGAAGCACTGGAACGGGTTGCCCAAGGAGGTTGTGGATGCCCCATCCCTGGAAGCGTCCAAGGCCAGGTTGGACAGGGCTTGGAGCAACCGGGGCTGGGGGGAGAGAGGTGTCCCTGCCCACGGCAGGGGGCTGGAACTAGATGATCTTTAAAGGTCCCTTCAAACCCAAACCAATCTGTGGTTCCATGATTGAAACTGGTTGAAGAAGTAGAATGAGAATGTGCATAAACCAGAAAATGCAAATAACAGTTTTTGCAAGAAAAATCGAGAGTGATGCAGAGTAGCTAAAGCAGGTCTGACTAACAGATATGTGTTTACAGGGGAGGATAGATAATTTGGAAATAGGTGATGGCCTTTAGAGAAGTATGTCTTGACTTACGCAGTTAATACACAAGTGGCAAGAACCAATATGGTTTGTGTAACACAAACAGCATATAAAGAGTAGCACAAAACCAGGGGAGATTTAATTCCTTAATCCAGAGAAGATTTTTTTTTTTTTCTCAAAGTCAAGGAGGGGTCTCTATATACACTGTACAGAAGTATCAACCATGTTTGCAGGAATATTTTTCACCTCCATTTGCTGACAAAGGATAGTTCAAGACTCTGCACCCTCCATGAGTGCACTATGACTGGCCTGTGTGACAATTTCCCAGACTGACGGAAACACAAGAAGGCAGCAGGGGAAACTGAGGCCTCACATAGGAAGTAGTCAACATGAAGACACCAAAAACCCTGCAAGAAGACAGAAGAACTCACAGTAAAAGACAACCCCAAATTTGTCCGTGCTTCCCAAACTCAGAAGGCTTCACCTCCTCCCTCCTCTCTGCAGTAGCAACTTCTCCCAGACATCCTGGGAGATAAAAATTTCTGTGGAGAGCGACTAGGAAAGAACCTCCTTGAATCCCTACTTCTTGCTTCCCAACTGATTGGTCAGCAAATGCAGAAACATGGCTCAGTATGAGTGGAGGCGTGGCTGGAAGTCGGTGCTTCTCTTGAAACCAGCCCAGCATCACTGCTTCTCAAATTAGACACCCAGAAAACACTGCAATCTGGATTGTCAACCAAAGAGAAAAGGTAGGAGGGGCAAAAATAAGCACAAAGATCCAGCAGCAGTGCACTGTTTTCCACAGGGATATGCAAAAGGAAGATTAATTGCAGCTCCTCTGCCCTTGCTGGATGATCAGCCAACAGAGAGTGAAACAAAACAGGAGAAGAGTTTTCATCATCCAGAAGGTCTTTGTTGCATTATTTTTCCATCTTTGTAAAACATTACATCATAAAATAAAGACAATAGCAGCAAAAGTTATCAAGATGGTACAAACACATTCTGCTTCGTACTCGGGTAATGGCATTTATGAAATTGTCCCTTTTCTGAAAGTGCCTTTCTAAAGCACCATAAAGTCTTACAAAGAGAGATAAAGAGAGATAGACACAAGAAAGTAGATAGAACATCCTTGCAAGTGGATTTACTGAGTGCTTATACTATAATTTGAAGTTATTCAGGAAAAATCCCACTAAAATGTTTCCTGTAATTTTAAGAAACTTTTGTGGGTTTTATTTTTTCAAATGTAAGGATGAAAATGACTCATCATGGTTTCTCAGTCCTGTCCACAAGGTCCAGATCAAATTCAATTACAACTTGAAACAAATCAGCCTAAAACTATATTGGAACCCTGGCCTGAATAAATTCAATTTTTTTCGGAAGCTGTGATCCAGATACAAATCCTGCCTTTTTCTAATTACAGCTACTACATGACTCTGTGATCTGAGAAACTGCTAAATGGTAGGCTGAGAGATGGTATATTTGTCTTACATCTCACAATAGGCACCATAAGCTTTCCTTTTTCAAGTACTCAGCTCTCACAAGGGAAAAAGTGTGTGGGTGGAATGCATTTGGGAGGCTGAAATATTCTCTCTCACGTGCCAAATCTCACCTGCCCGTGATTTGCTCGCAAGTTCAGCCCAGGAAAGCAAATCCTATTTGCCTCAAAAGGCCAGATACTAGCGAGATACCCGTTTTCCCCCGCAAGCAGCAGCCCCGGCATCTCCTGGTGATAAGACTGAGCTCAGACGTGACTTGTAACTAGAGATGAGGGACCACAGAAGTTTACATCTACTTGCACAGAGGGTGGGGGTGCATCACCACTAAACATGTGTTCAGGGACTGATTACACAGAGTGGTGTGAAGGGTTGGCACATGCTCGCGTTCGCGTGGGGCCTTTTCTCAACTGGCTCCTGAGAAGTCATGGGTTCTGTGGCTAAGACTTGCCTTTAGAGTGACCTGCTCAATCCAAGGTGATCGAGCTTGCAGTGCATGTGCTGGCAACATAGGGACACCCCCGAATTAGCTTTCGCAACTGCTTCCTCAGTGTTTGATTTCAACAGCATGAGTCAACAGAGTCTAACAGCATTCCGTACTTTGGTTGCACTGACAGGAGGAAAAAATTATGGTCCAGATCAGCAATGGTATTAAGGAGGGTAATTGTTACTGGTAGCAGAGGAGATGGGAACCTGGGGAAGAATTAGGCAACCTAAAGGAATTTTCAGAGCTGCATTTTTTTGATTATGTATTTCAGGCATGTGGTTTCATATATTAATCTAAAAGCCTTTATTTGAGTTTCAAAGATTTGTGTTGATTTGCATTTGTGTTTTCATTGATATTTAATTGCCTAGGGAACTGTTTCTGAACTGAGCTTATTTGTATTTAGTATTGATATAATGCCATCTCAGTAAGTGTAAGTGGCACTGTAGACATGAGTTAAAACAGCACTTTACTGCACTGACTTGATGGCAGCAGATTTTGGCCATAGATTACACATAACATAGTTCAGAATAAATAGATGTACAGGAAGGACTGAAACAGTTCCCAGTCACCTTTTAAATTCTTACCTGTTTAGTAAAAGAATTCTTGTTCTATGTTAGTACACAACATAACATAAAGCTTGGTCTTTGCCATTATTTATTTTTTAGTGGATAATGGGAAAAGTGAGACTAGCAGACATCATGCAACCTGATGACACATATAAGCCCCTGAGAAAACCAAAGCTGGCCAAGAAAAAGCCGACGTACAGCATAAACACAAATTCTTCACGAATGTTCAAGGTTTTTAAGGACAGTATTTTTAACACCCTGATCTCACAGACATACTTTCACTTATTGTGGGATAGAGAATTTTGCAGAAAGTCTCTGGCATAGCCCACTAATGGCTTTGGAAGAAGCAGACTTGTACTGGAGACATCATAAAGCCAGACAGCAGAAGCTCTGGTGATTTATAATTTCATAGCAACAACTAAAATCAGATTTCATGAATATAAATCACTGGGGGTTTTATTTACTATTATTTCTAATAACATTTATTAGAAATAATGCTCCCTTGTTCAAGAATAATGAAATTCACAGACTGCCATATAGATGAAGCTACAAACCTTTTCAAAACCACCTACGCAAAATCTGTGTAAGTTCAGAGATGGTTAATGGTTCAGGAGGATCCTCAAAGGAGCATGCCAGAATTCTTCTGCACAAGACAGTATAAAGTGGAACTGCAGAGCTGAAAGCTGTAAGAAAACAGAATTGGAGTTGTCCTCTGTATGTGAGGGCTGAGGGTACAGAAAATGTACGTTTCCTTTGTTCTTTCATGTCCCAATTCCCATGTCAAACCATGTTGTGCTCAGGGTAGGATGTGAGAGTCAGGAGTCAGTAAGTCACCCTTTTGTTTGACTTTTTATTTTCAGGCTGCTGTGAAAATGTGCAAATTAAGAGCAAGAAGGTTTGGATATGGTTCAGAGTACCTTTTGCTAAAACTGCCAATAATGGTGGAAGTTCTTTATAAGTATTATTGATTGCCAGAGGATGAGAATTTTAGCCACAAAAACACTTGATGTTTGAACTGAAATTCTCTCACAAGCTACTGTATACACCAAAAACCAAGGGATGGCCTTTATAAGGGGAGAAGTAATTTAGGATATTAAAAAGCCATTTTAGTTGTCAGACATTTCTGTCTGGCCCCCAATGTAATACATTATTTGCACTTCACATATAGTAATAAAAATGATGTATATATAAGGCATATAATAAGCAATCATATAGGAGAAAATATGTACTGTAGTAGCAATCTGGCATCTTTCTCAGCAAGTTTCACAGACACAGAAATGGGTGGGAATGAAAGAGAGCATTTTGCTTTCAGGTAGAAGGTCATCAAATGTTCAGTATCTCACTGGGAGTTTATTAAGCATCACCCTTTGTCCATGAAACTGTCATATCCCAAACCAGGAGCTGCTGAAGATATGGCTCATAAAATGTCAGCCAGGGACTCTGGCATGGCATGGCCAGGTGGAACTAGCGTGAAACACACACACCTGGAGAGGTGACAGACCAAGAACTTGGGAAGTCTAGAGATGAAGAACATGCCAAGATTGCACTCTCCTTTTATCCCATCTGAGCAACCAGTTCTGTACTTGACCACCAAGCTTTGCCTCCTCAGTTACTTTGCCCATGCTGACTTGGCTTCCATGGTTTGCCTACTGCCCAACTCCTTGCTGACACAGATAAGTCCTTCAAGACAGACTTTTGCTTCCCCTGAACCTGATCAGCAGAAATGCTCTGACTACAGGCAAGCCTCATATTTCACACACAGGAAATGCATCTTCCATAACCTTACAGCTGCCTGTGCACCCGTGCAGGACTTACAGGCAAGCATTTCTTGTCAGAAGAACTCAGTTGAGGACCAAATCAAACTTCATGCATAATGCCGGTTTTGGTATTTGGTAACCAAGGAGAATTTTTAGCACAATCTGTATGTTTTGCATGCTTTGAGAGTCAGATGAGATGCTTTTGTGTGCCTGATCCTTCATACAAGCAAAACACAAGATGGTATAAATCAGGCAGTACTTTAATTCCCAGGACTCAAATGGCATGTCTGAGCACTTCTGAACCTTGTTTGGAATTTAAAAGCAAATCTAAATTGTAGCTTTATCTCCTAACTTCCTACTAGACCACAGCAGCCCTCCAGATCTAAAGAACGTAAAAGCTTAATACATCTGAGTATGCATCATCTAACCCAGCACCACAGAATTAGCACAACATGAGTCACTGTGTTTCTGAGGGAGACTTCAGGAGATTTGCTTCCATGTGGCACAGGAGGCTGGGCTTCATCCCAAATCTGCCCCAAATCAGGAGCAACAGGAGGGCTAAAGGACTCCCATGTTCAAATAGACCTGCTGGCATCTGCCTGTGGCGTGAGGAGGACGGCATCTGAGCATGGCCGCAAGCTGCCGTCTGCGTCACTGTGAAGCAGAGCACCGGGCTGCGCGGCAAAAAAGCCTCCAAGAGCCACAGCAGCTCCTGAGTCAGGAAAAACCTTGCCCAGGCACTGGGCTTCCTACCCTGTCTGCAGTAAGCTAAAGCCAGAGTGCAGCCCTGGATCTTAAGAGATTCATTAGTGAACTAAGAAGAATTCAATTTCTGTTGGATCTTATTGAGTTAAAGCAATCCCAAATGACTTGAAGTTTTCCAAACACTGTTTTTTCATACTTAATTTTCAGACAGATAATGAAATTAGAAAGACAATATGATATTTCAAGGGAAGTGAACCAGCAGGCAGAACATACTAAGAACTTTCCTCCTCTGTACTAGTGGTATTGAGCTCATTCTTGCAAATTGTGCAGTCAATTAGATATGCAAATAGGCATACTCAGAAATCTGCATTTGCGTTGTGCCATGTTTCTAGTGGTAGCCATGGCAATCATGTATTCCAGTGACCAGTTAGATTTTGAGTGGTGCATAACATCTCAAAAACTACCACAGAATAGGAAGCGTGCATTTTTGTGTATGCAGACATGGGCATGCAATTCCAAAAGTCTGTGTTCGTACGACTCGCGAGTCGGTATGTTTGACTGGCTTGTCTTTGCCATCTACATCCATGCTTACTTTACCTATAAGCCTACAGCGTGAATTGCAGGACATTTAGGATTTTGTGAAGACGCAGGGAAAGCATTGCTGGTGCAGTCATGTATATCTCAGTTCCAGCATGCAAAATCTTTTATCTGCAATGGCAAACACAGTAGCCCACAGGTTGAAGCTACCTAAATTTAGTGTGTTTTGCAATTCCCATTAATTGTTTTGCAGCCTTTGCTTTGAATGTTTACTGTGAATTCTAGGGACATTTGTACTTCTTATATCCGTATATCCAGACACCACAAAAGATTTTTTAAAAAGGCCCACAGTTTGGCTACAACTCACTTTAGTGTAGAAATGCAGAGTTCATGTTTAGATTTATCGAGAAAAGAGATAGCAAATGTCAAACAAAGATAGTACCTGAAAGGAAATAAAACAAATAATTCAGAATACCTGTTTAAAAAGTTACAAAATGTGACAGCATTAATGGCACTTAAAGCTATAAGCACTTAAAAGATTACCATCGTATTTTTCTCAACTTCTTTTCCTACATTTCTTTTTTCCTTTTTTTGCTGAGACTACAACTGCAGCTCATGTCTAACCCCAGGCCCAGAAAAAGCATAGAGAGCCCTGAGATTCTATGGTTGCCCTGGCCCTCATTTGTATAGCGTCTATGCTCTTACATCTATTTTTAAAAATTCAGATTCAGCTACAGAGAACAGCAGTTTGCTGACATGCAAAAGCTATAGCTTTCCTTCTGTCTTCATAGTCTTACAGCATTAAAATTGAAGGGTTTTTTTCAGTGGTAGAAAGTGTGAATAAGAAATTCTTTTAAAAAAGAAATGTTGGCCCACTGTTTTATACATCTAGCCAAATACCACTAAATTAACGTTTTGCTTTCACCTCTCTTCTTCTCTTTCAAACAACATAGCACGAGATGTTGCATTTTCTTCATATGCGCTTTCTTGCTGTGAACTTACATTGAATATTTCCTATATGAGAAAAAAAATATCCATGTTGTGGTGGGTTTTTTTTGTCACTGGCTGAGATAAATACCCATGGAGTTGTGTTGAGGTTTTTAAATGAAAAGAGCAATCCGACCCTTAAAATATGTCTGTGTTGATTTTTCAGACCAGCACCCAGCTGGGTGGCTGTGCCCACAGACATTTTTTTGAGTTTAGAAAGATAATGCATCTGATTCAAAAAGGAAAAAAAAAACCTAGCTTGAATCACGTGCCAAAATGTAAACTAAGCCTTACTGAAAGTTTCTAGTTCACTCCAATCATTTCTCCTCTTTTTAATTACCAGGGGAAGGCTTTATGGATCCATACTCCATTACAAAGATACACTCTTTTTCATTCCTTTCAAATGGTCTTCTCACATAGCTGCCTTTTGTCTAATATTATGCCATGGTAGGAGCACTCTGGTGATATTGCCACAGTTCAGCCTCTTCCTTCGTGTCTTGCCCTGGTAATTGTATACAGGCTGAAATTTCCATGTGCGTAGCTTTCTGTTGCCATTCTGCGGTGCTGTGTTCCTGAATTGTTTTGGCAGAGCAAGCTTGAGTCTTTATGGCACAGTGAAATATTCTTCGATGCTATATAATTCAGACTGAATAAGGAGTCTGTATAAGGCACGTGTCTCAATATATATATGTATATAAAAACACTAACATTGTTAATTCAAGTCAAGCATCTTTTACATTTAATTTTTGTCTTCAAGTAACGCTTTGTTTTCGTGTTCCCTTTCTTTGGTTTCGTTTGGGATCTCTCCATTCTCCAGGTCTGAGTGCTGCTGGATGCAGTTGGTCAGGACTGCAGTGCTAGAAGAGTTCTCGGAATTACACATCTTCTCCGTCTCCTCTTCCTTTTTTTCTTCATCCAAGGAGTAGTTTCGGAAGGTCTCATAAATTTTACGCACGTCCTCAGGAATGGTTTTTTTGAGGTCCTTGTTTTTCCTTTTGGTCATCTTGGCAGACGATCCAAACTTGTTAATGATGTTGTCCTCAGATGCCCCCTGCCCGTGCTTGTTGAGTTGATCTGACCCTTTGAGGCGCAGGTTGTTAGGCCTGTTGTTGATGCTTTCCTGAGATGATGCCTTGAAGCGTCCTGTTTCCAAGGCAGTAAAGACAGAGCGTTTCTCTGGAGAGAGCATGTCTAGGGAGTGGGCTCGCTGGTCCAGGCCCAGGCGCCGGCGCTCCATGCTCCGGATGGTGGCTGCCCGCTGAAGCTTGTCGTGGATCTCCACGCTGAGTCGCCTCCGCGTCTCCCTGAATTCAGCTGTCACGTTCGCTTTCCACTCAGCTGCGTGGGCTTTTATTTCTCCAACCTTGACAACAAAAAAGAGAAAGAAATTAATAAATAAAAAAAAAAGGCACAATGAAGTGACAGTCTTTCCTACAGAAGAGTAGCACAAGCACTCTGTTTTGCTGGTGCAGAATCAGAGACCAGTTCCAGGTCCAGCACACCCACCTGGACCCAAACTTCAGCAATGAAGTGGCTATATTGGGCAAGCTCTAAAAACACCAGACAGTGACTAGCTAATGGCTTGTGTGGCATATAACTTCCTCACTGGTTTCACATTTTGCTGCCCCACACATTTTAGAGCTGTGTTACACGATGGGAGGTATTCATGCTAATCCCTCCTTGGTTAAGAACAAAATTCCCGACTTAAAATGTCAGCAGTAGATGGTCATGAGTGAGCAAAATTAATCTCATATAGTTATACCAATATGCTTCAGAACAGCACAACAACCAGTGTGGCAATACAGTAAGGTATTTTCCTGTATTGTTTATGGGTGGAGCTGTTCAGTCCCACTGAAGGATCCATACAGTGCCACAGAGCAATTAACACTGGAAATACCTAGTAGATAATTTCAAGTGGACCTCTGACTGATCCAGTCTAGGGTTCATTCTCAGGGACAAATGTCACTATCTTTAATGGAGACTTCCATTGCGTAACTGTGCAAACACCATCCTCTCAAGCCAGCTGAAGGGAGTTGTCAACACATATTCTCTGTGGGCACCATGAGTATGTCCTTAAATGTCTCACCACTTTGCTCTGGTTTAGTCCTTTGCACCTCACAGTAATGGCTAAGAATAAAGCACCTACATGGCTGATGTACTGAAAAAATATTTCTTCAAAAATGAGAACAAAGAAGATAAATGACTGAGCAACATATCAGTCACTACAGGCTTTTTCTAAAATTCAGCTAAAGGAGAACAGATTCGGGAGTACCATGTCTGCAGGAGGCCACCAAGGTCAGTGGTCTTCTTGGGCTGCTGTAGCCAAAATTCAGTTTCTGCATTCAGTGATCCACAAGGAAGTCATCTATGGATTCTCAGGCCAGATGAGGAGCTGTCTATTTAGAACTGTATTACTTGTGGTAGCAGGCATCTCATATTCACCATGAGAGATCAGATTCCTGCCTGTAGGTGCCTGCTGACGATCAACCTGAGAGTCCAACTCTCTGTGAAGCCCCTGTTATTGCAGGGGATGAACTGGGCCTCAGGTACTGTAGATGCCTTCATAAATAATAAACAGCACTACTCCTCCGCCAAATTTTGTCTACACCTGCTCTTTGGCTAACCCTGCCAGGTTATCTTTGCTAGTAATGAAGGAGAATATTGCCTTAAAAATTGAAATTATATTATTAATGTCACCTGCAATAGGTTTCAGCTCTGGAATCATGGCAATTGGCTTCCATTTTCTACTCTTATTTGAATGAAATATTAGCAATACTGTCTTTGAGTCATGAAGGGCATGTTCTGAGTGAATTTAATCATGTTCTCCCTGATGCTGACTACTAACTTTCTTCAATTTTTAATAATATGGTACTCAGTAAGGTGCCTGAATCTAACCTCTTATTCAGAACCATAATCTCTGACACAGTGAAAGGTGGAAAACTCAATACAAAACCTTGATTTAAAGGCAGATTCTTCTTTCATAATGAAGAGAACTAACTAATATCTTCAAAACCTATGCATCTCCAATTTGTAGAGAGAACACTGAAATTTTTATCACAATTTTCAGAATGAAGGCTGGCTTCTCTTATTCTGTAACTACAATCTTACTGATATGTTCTGCGTTTTTGGTAGTACTAATAAGGTGTAACAATCTACGCTGCTTCAGTTGGTTTTTTCCCTCCCTTTGTGAAGGTGCTGAAGATCTGAGCTAACTCAATACCAAAGGCAGTCAGTGGAGTAAACCACAGGGAATACTGAGCATTGGTCACGCAGAGGAGCATCCTTCTTTAGACAAGCAGAAATCAGGCACTTATGGCTTTCTTATAAAATGACAAACCACTGAGAAATTACTAGTCATACCTCTTCTTTTGTCTTCTTGGACAGGACTCTTAACCAGTCTCCAATCATACTCAGGACAGCAGCAAAATATGCAAGGCCAACAAGGATCCAGAACCACACTAAGGGTTTATACCACTCCCGGTAATGGATGTCAGCATTTCCTCCTGAAATAAGCATATACATATGCTTAGGAATCATGAGGTGCCAAAATTCTGACAAAGTATCTGCAATTCTGAGAAATTCCTGAAAGTATTTCTTGACTCTTGCCAACACCACTGTAGTTCTAATAATAGAAAAGAGGCCTGTCAAATGGGAGGAACACAGCCTGTTCTTATTTTAAGACTCTTGAGAATTACTTATATTTCTGCTGCTATGTGGTCATTTCTTTATATTGCTCGTACTCTGAAGCAAGTCTGGAATTCCTGCTTTGGTAGTACTTGCAACAGCATGAACATATTTCCAAGAAAAAACTTTAATACAGCTAGTTGTCCTTATTGTGAACTGCTAGCAGCCTGGTAGTTGAACAACTTTACAGTTCAACCCCTATGTTATAGAGTTTCCAAATACTATTTTTTCATTTTTAACAACAGGATTCAGAGACCTATGTGCAGGAGAAAGAAAAGTAGGTTTTGTCTTCTCCTCCATATTAGGATATCTGACAGGAAGCTACCCTGCATCAGCCCCAGTAATGAGAGCCCTGGCACAGGCTGCCCAGGGAGGTTGTGGAGTCTCCTTCTCTGGAGACATTCAAAACCTGTCTGGACGCATTCCTGTGGATTTACTGTAGGTGATCCTGCTCTGGCAGGGGGGCTGGACTAGATGATCTTTTGAGGTCTCTTCCAACCCCTGACATTCTGTGATATACCATCTGCCTGAATATCAGTTATAGGGATGCATTCTTTGGTGAATTATTTGAGAAGAGATACAGATCAAATGAAGCAAGAAATATCCTACGCTGTTTTCATCTAAGTTTTAGGATGAGCTGGTAAAACAATATGTGAGACATTTGGCAACTCTAATGGACTACAAAAAGCCTAAAATAAAGGCAGTAGCAGCCAGAATGCTACCTGACACAGAATAAAGTATTTTTTTTCCAAAAAAAAGCAACTACAACCTCACTTTTGAGATTCCCATACCTACCACAGTGCTATGTGCACTCCAATAACGAGAAACAACAAGAGGCAGCCACAGCCCAGAACTGAAGAGAGAGTGGCAAAGAGGCTGCACAACCACATCCCTCAATATAAGTGAAGAAACACCACCCTTGGTGGTACCTGTGTAAATCTCTGCCTAAAGAGCAAGCCTACCAGGGGACTTGGGCAGAAGATTGCGTATTTCCTGGACTCCAGACTTGGTTAGATAAGGGCTAGACACCAATCTGTACCTCTGTACGACTACAGAGAGCTTTTAGGATTTTCCCCCATTCAAATGACCAGACAGCACAGTTCAGTATTTGCTCCTGAGCTTTTTGCAATCTGAGACATTTCCATGACTCTTTAATTTTATCCAGACTCAGTATGAGTCTACATACAGTGATCAAATGTCCCCGTGGAAGCTCAGATATTTGAGAATTGGCAGGGACCCAAATACTGGTCTTGATATTAATCTCTCCCTATACACCACATTAATCACTCTCTTTTTTCCAGTCTTTAAGAGTGGGAAACAATGGGAGGTGGGGGATGCTGTTGCTATGGTGCAACGAGGCTTTTCTGATCATATGTGTCCCTGAGGAAGCTTGCTATGAAGCAGATTGTCTAGCTCTGTCTTACAGAGTAATCAGGTGACTGAGAAATTATGAGACCACTTTTCTCAGCCTATCAGATACTCTGTTTTTTCAGGCTCCATCCACAATTATATTTCCAACAGTAGCACAGAAATTTTCACAGAAATGTCTGGCAAACACTGGGACATATTCTAGGTGGAATAAATCAGCACTGATGTAGTTTTACCCAATGTAATACAGTGTTTTACCTTTGATGTTGAAGGGACAGAGTTACAGAGAATTTCAAGTGAGAGAAAATAAAAGTGACAGAAAATCTGTTGCAAAACGGCAATGAAATACAAGTCTCCTGGTGATCACCTGCCTTAAACTCTTATCATGAGGTCACATCTTTCTCAGTTTTCTCAGTCATGGTTCTCCATTTGATTTTTGAAAAATCCTAGCTGTTAGTAGCCACCCAGATGTAGATTATATTCTCTTAATCATTTTGGACCTAGGACAATTTAATCTAAAATTCAGGGACTTTTTTACTATTATATTATTAAAGAAAACAATACTGAAGTGCAATATGCTTAAGAAAAATACTGTGAATTATCTTTATTTCACACTGTGATACCACAAAGACAGAATATCAGTAAGCATTTCTTCACATTTAAGTGCTTAAAATGAACCAAGCTCATACAATCACTTCTGTATCTGTCTTCTTGTAAAATGCTTTTTCTTTTTTTAGTATCTGGGGCTCTCTTTGTTCAGTGCCTTTTTTTCCTCAATAATTCATGTCTTCTATACTACTATGTCATAAAAAAAGATGACAGTCTTCTCTACAAAGACCTGTCTATAGCTTTTCAGCAAAGAAAATGTTACATATTTCTGTAGTCTCATTTGATATTTTTAACTCATTCATATGGCACTGATTTATTGCAAGTAACAAAACAGTAGCATAATATGAATGTTGGTAACACAGGCATCTTAACACCTTTAATTAGGATCACTAACAGGAATGAGGTGTAGAGGTCAAGTACTAATGGGGGAAAAAAAATCCATTTATTTTAACCGTCTTTTTCTTAGTAAAGCAGTAGAGACGAAAAAAAATCTCATCTCTGCAGCCAACACTCTTGACTCCCTCTTTGGAAATTGATAAGGATGGATATTTATAGTTCCTGCTAGTACTGTAATAATCTTGAAGAGCATCCTCCTAGCACTAAGATGCATACCCCCTTAGTCCTTTTCTTCCTACACCAGTTTACCCTAATGGGGCAACTGCAATGTCCAAATTTCCGCCAAGGTTAGAGAACAAAATGCAGCTTCTCAAATGCTGCAGCTGCTGTAGTAGGAGCCCACCAGTGCATCCAACCAGAGATTTCTCTCAGCCCTACTTTGCAAAAGCTTCATCCGTTCATCATTTTGGCTACTTGCTTCAGCAATCAGGCTCAGATTGAGACCTAATGGACTAATACAAATCTTGGATTCAATGGGAAAGCCATTTGACTTCTACATAACGCATTCTACGACAAAGAATAATCAGGGCTTCCCAGGCTCAGCTTATCTACGCTGCTGAAAGCTTGCAATCTGCAGATGGCAAGGCACCTGGATCTTAAATCAACCTGGTGGCCTACTGCACAGTAACCCCAACAGAAACACCTGCCATCATTTCACTGGAATATAATACATTGTGAAAAGCCACTTCTCTACACCAGAAAACAAAATCTAAGAGCCAAAGCCCTCATGCACAGCACCTGGGCTCCAAGCTGCTCACCTGCTACAAAATCACCAAAGCCAACAGTAGTCAGAGTGACAACCACAAAGTAGATGGACTCCAAGGCTGTCCAGCCTTCGATGTGTTTGAAGATAACTGCAGGAATGGTCACAAAGACAATGCAGCCTGCCAGGATGAAGAGGATGGTGGAGATCACCCGGATCTTTGTTTGACTCACTTGCTTTTTCTAGAGAAAGGAAATAAGAAAATAAAAAAAAAATTGAGTGGATTTCTGGGACTGCATACTTTGTGAACGGCAGTTTGATAGTGCTGGTGTCACCTGCTATTTCTTTCCGCCTTTTGTGAGCCTACAGCACTCCGTCCCCGTCAGTGAGACCCCTCTCTGGGTAGTAGTGAACCTGTGTGTCTGGCCCCAGAAAAACGGTGATTCCCATTAGGCCGTTACTAATGTAGCAGTAACACTGCCTGGAAAAACAGTCCTGAGCTTCAGAAAGGCCTCAGTACATTCTAGTTTGGGTTCAGTGTGTAAGAAAAAGTGGACATTCACTCCTCCATACGTACATACACCTACATTGCCTCACTAGCCCAAATCATTCAACAAGCAAGACCAAGACTGAAATGAAATTAACCCCCTTTTTTTCTTTGAAAAGCCTGAGATTTTATGTAGAAGTAATTCATGCTTTGGATTTTCTAGACTCTTCTCGACTCAGGATTTCTAGCTTCCATTCACAAATACAAAGTTTCAATCACCTTTTCAAAAATAGGCAGCTATGTTATCAGTTCACTTCATAAATAAAGGGTTTATGTCAAATACCAAACAATCTGAAATAAAATTACCTATGCAAATCCATACTGGAAAGCTCTTGAACAAAGAGTATGCTGCTATAAACCAAATAAAATACGAGGAGTGTAATTGCAACATTTCACACTCCTAGATCATATAAAATCTCACTTCATATAATATAAACTTAGATTTTGGTTCCAGTAGTACTGATGCAAGCCTGGTTTAATACAACTGATGGATTTGTTTCAGATTTTTCTATGTTGTAAGTAAACTCAGATTCAATAGTTTCCCTAGAAACCTGGAAATTACTTACTGTGGGTTAATTACAGTGGCAGTGTAAATTCTGTATCTATCCTGGAAAAGGAATGCGGAGGTCACCGTAAGTCCCATATTTCCAAATTAGTTTTCCAAATCTAGCATCTCCCTTAACCCAGAAATGAGATCTCATTTCAGATTAGGACATTGCCGAGGCAGGAAATAAGGTCTCAGAAGTTATCTTTATAATATAGAGAAAGGATATTGTGTGAACTGGTTAATATCTAACCAGCTTGTGAGCAGCACTACTGCTTCCACTAAAGCATGAGATTTTAGAGGTGCATTGTCTGAATATCATCAGGCACTCATCCAACCTGAGATGCTCTGCATTTAGAAACCAGATAGCAGAATAAATGTAGCGTATTTCAGAAATAGTTTTAGTTCTGAAACTGTTTGACATGATCCCTATGCTTCATTATTTTTTTCTTTTTGTGTGTATGCCTTGTTTTCTGTCACTGGCTGAACAAAAAATACTTAAATAGGATTAATAATACCATAAATAAGATTACTCAAATACACGACACAGAAAAAAAACTGCCACTGAAGTACCAAGGAGAAAAACAACACAGGAATATTAAACCTTACTTGACTTCTTATTTCATCTTTACCTGAGGAGCCATTTTGAACAGCATGCTAAAGTATTAAAGGATAATCTAGCTTCTTTAAGAGCTATGGACACTCATTTACAATGGCAGGATTTCAAACTGACCTCATGGATGTTACATGGTGTCTTAGGGCTTTTTGTCATGGAGGACCAGGATTTAACAAAGCCTTATTTTAAAACCTTATTTTAAACCTTGTTTATGTACCACTTTGGCCAAGGTGACTTACTCACTCCTACTAAATGCTTCAGTTTCCTGGTACATAAAAATGAAATGGCAGGCACCTTGCTGCAGTGGAACTTAGGAGGCACTTGCAGTGCTGTGTAGTACCGGGAATCCTTGGACGAAGAGTCCTTCGAAGATGCCAAGCACTACTAGTAAAGCAAAATTATGTATGGTAAACCTTCCTCCAGTCCCCACAGAGCAACAAACATTAAAATGCATTTCAGTATGTGTCAGGGTTGACTTGTTTCATGGTAGAAATGGGAGTGGAAAGAGCGACCTACAAATCAGTAGCAAATGTTCAGGACATCAACTTGTTCATGAGTGATAAATTCAGCTGAAGGTTGTTGGTTGTTTTTTGTTAAGTAAAACTGTTAACGATGTTAATGAGAGCCTCTGCAGAAAGATCTGACTCGTGGTTATTGTGCACCTCCCACAAAAGCGGAGCAGCTGAGGGTTTATCTTTTCTTTACTCTTCCACTGGTACAAATGAAGCCAGAAAGAAATGGTGAATCAGGCAAAATGCTTATTTTTAGAGCTACTGAAAAGAGCGTAAAAACAATACTCAGAAGGAGAATTACTTAATGGACAATGGCACATGAAATTCAGGATACAGGTGAAAAAAGGGTCTTTTTATAGTCAGATACTCACTGTGGAGACATTCACTGTAGAGTATACCTGCTATAGATCAAAAAAATGCTAAGGCATAAATGTAATTTTTCATGGAATATGTACACTGTAGTAATCACACATTACAAAAAGGTTGCCTTGTATATTTTTCTTGCAGATGGAGTTGGCCTTGCTATTTTTCTGTAACGTACATAATTTTGTGCTGCCCAGGTTTTCAGGAATAAGGAAATGCAGCCTTTACATTCTAATTTTGGCATAGTTGTATTAAGATGAGTCTAGACTAGCCTAAGCCACTGCATTATTACACTGTACCAAGTCAATATTAATTATACATATTTTATTTGTTGTGGGGTTTTTTTAAAAAAATACCAATGGCTGAGAAATCCAAAAAGGTTTATATCTCAGGTCTTTGACTTAGGGAGTCTAAAAATTAGGCTGGTATTTTCACAAGAGAAAAAGTACCCATAAATTCTGCAAAATAATTTTTTTTCCTCAGGACAATATGTTTCATAGGAACATCCATCTTATGCCTTTTTTGATACCTTTGCTCTCTTTTTCCAGACCAATGCCCTGATCACCCTGGTACAGAATTAGTTCCTCGCTTGCTCTTCTTGCCACCTTTTTCTCCACCTACCTGGCCTTGTTTTTCTAACAGGGACTCTGTAATAGGACTCCAAATGAACTCCTCAAGCACTGCACGTCATTGCAGTAGAATAGATCTGTCTGTCAAAGAAACTTAGGCATATCCAGTGTTCCCACAGTAGATGAACTTGTGGAAAATGCGCTCCAGCTGTATGCTGGCTTTACTAACAAAGAAGAATTGCATTTAGGGTTCTGCCACTAAAGGAACTTTTTACTTTAAGTAGTATTTGAAATATGAAGACAAACACTAGCAAATAGCTGAGCAACTTCAACCAGGCTAACACATCCTCTGTGCCCATTCTGTGGCATAAATACAGAATTTTCTATAGGCGTCAAAATGAAACACTAATAGAGGCCTTTCTCCAGCAATAGTAGTTAATCTCATAGTGTTTTAAGTAATATTAAAGACACTTTTGAAAGAGATGTTTTCTACTTCTTTTTTTTTGTTTTATTTTAGCAACAAGTTCTCTCCACATTAATAAAGCAGATAATTTTTGAGACCTTCATCAAATATAAATAAATTAGTGCCTGCTAATGAGAAAGGCATCAATTTAAACCCACCTTCAATATATATCTGGAAAAGATCAAAGGAGGAATTTAAGAAGAAAAGATGAAGAGTTTTTTCATTGTACAACAACCTATGACGGGTCATTTCCATTTACTAATGAAGGTGCTGATTTTACTCTTAAGGTGCAAAACAAGCAACATCACTGCATAGGACATCATCTTGTTCATATTAATTCAAACAACCTAATGTCAATCTGCTCCAGTGCCAACAGGGTTGAGGACAGATGCTTACATGGAGACATCCTTATCAATGGAATTTAGTTCTTATGCATCTTGTCAATCAATTAATATAACCTTGTTTTTTCCTTATTTTCTATTACATAGAAATGGGGTCTTATCAGGTTTGGTCTTACCCAATAATTTCAGGAGTTAAAAGAAATCCCTTTTTCTTTTTCCTTTTATTCCTCTCTCTCTGGTCATTAACTCAGGCACAATTTTTCTGACCTAACTGTTTGCAACAAAGGGATCAAACAAAGTTCTCAAGTTCCCAAACTGAAGCCACAGGAATGATATATATTCTTTCCAAATTGGACTAGATTTTTTTTTCAGGAGATACTAAGCATGGGATAAAAAGATGTTACAGCCACTTTTCAGACTAGACTAAATGCTAAATGTATGGAACATATATTATTTCCATGAACAGCACATTTCAAATATGCATATTCCAAGATGTTATGCATATTCCAAGTGTTACCTTCCATTTCAGAGAAGAGCCCCCAATATACAGTGCTACTCAACCAAAAATAGCACTGGAACATTTGCTGCTCACAGTAAGTTCAGATGGTTCCTCTGCCTTCCAAACATTTTCTTTTCTGAATTCCTGACAAATATCTCCAAGACTCCAAGTAAGTTGTTTACCTTTTTGGCTAGATGACCAGTGGCATATTTTTAGTGTGAGTATACTGTGCCTTCATGGAACGTGTTGTCCTCATCTCTCAAGCCTCTGCGTTTTTGGAGCACACCTCCAAAGAAAACACATTTCTTGAACATTTCTTTTGTGCCCTTCACCTACTCTTAACTTTATGCCCTCTCCCATGCTGCCAACTATTCTTGGAACGGATTGTCTCTGCCCATGCACTAATTAAACAGCTTGTCCTCTAATTTGCTTTCTCCAGATCAAAATATTTTAACAAAGAGGAAGGCCAGTCTTTGTACTCAAAGCATAAAACAGAATATCAGATATAACATTTCTATATTTTTCTCTGCCACAAACATTAGGTATGTCCTTAGCCAAAACTTTTTTGCTAGGCCAGTGTAGACAGTGCAGATAGACACAGGTTCCCAAACTGCTCGCCTTTCAGGTCAGTCAAATGCAAGCCAACCCTGGTCCAGAGCTTGGCAGGTAACCTCAGTAAAGTGATGTCCATCTCAACAGGCTGTACAGAAAGATCAGCACAGCACTGGGCTCACAGAGCTCCTCAGTGACCAGCAGTATAGAATCATAGAATTGGTCACATCAGAGTCACTGCTGCCTATACCTGTCACTGTGTATTTCTAACTTGTCCTGGCTCATTCACATTCAAAATGAGACTGAAACTAAACCTATTTTAAATCACTGGCTTAAAGATAACATCTAAGAACAATACACAAATCTTTTGCTCTTCTCTGTTCCCTGAGCACAGCTCAGCTGTGCAGGACACCCACTGCAGGACACCACACCAAGCCCCTCAGCCAAGCACCTCTGGGAAAGAAAGGGCAGAAATGCTGGACAGGAGGAGGATGAGGAGGAACAAGTTCAGGGGAGCGGGAGGTAATTGATGGCAGAACAAGTTCTTCCCTGGAAGGACTGCGGCCTATGGAGGACTGGAGCTGGAGCAGAGGAGAAGCCTTGAGAAGGAAGGACTGGCAGAGAGAAACCATCACGTCTTGACCCCAACCCCTGTGTGGTTCACCACCTCACTGAGGGTATTGAGTGGGACCTGCAGCGATAACAGGGGTGAAAGAGAGGTGTCTGGACTGAAATGAACCTGGAAGTGAAGCTGATCCTGAGAAAGGGTAGGGAAATGCAATTTTATTGTTTGTCGTTTTTATTTCAAATTACTCAACTCAAAAATGTATACTAACTGGCAATAAATTCAATTCCCTAAGTCAGGTGGGTTTTGCCTGTGACAGTACTTGGTAAGTGACTACACTCTTGTCCTTCCTCTTTTCTCCCCATCTGAGTGCAGGGAGGGGAGTTAGCAGGCAGCTGTGGGAGTACCAGCTGTGAGCCAGGGCCTACTCACCACATTAATGAAGAAGGCAACATCCCTTGGAAAGCATAGCAGCAGAATTCTAAATAATATTTTTTTTAAATATATACATTACAGACACCTCTATGGGTTAAGAACAGTAGTTTGAACCATTCCACTAGAGATGGGCTTCCCCCACTCTGTCTAATCAGTTCTTCTGGCGCCTCAGTGCTATTTTAATGCTCTTATTTTATAAAGAACACTGCTATTTCTGCAGAAGAAGATGCAAAATTCATCCTCTCCCCCTGCTTGTTAACTGCAATAAGTACCATATGTGAGACATATATAAAAGTCATAAGCGCTCACATTTGATACTAAGCTTGGGAGAGAGTTCTGAATACATGTAAGGCACGGGTCAGAGTAAAGAAGGATTTTTTTTACATTGCTGTTTTTCCCCATAAAAACCACACTTCTGCGGGGTGTTTGTCTAGACTCAGATGGAATATGCAGCAAGTTTCTCAGAGAGCATCATTTTTCTCTAATGCTATTTTTGTAAACCTCTAGGCATGGATCTTGCTGCAGTCATAATGTGAGTACTAATACTGTGTTATAAAAACACACAAACACTGGCTCAGAGATTTTTTAGGCTTGATATACCCCTTTTCAGCCTTCTTTCTCTCTCTAGAAAGCATTCGTAAGGCATTCTGATACGCATCAACTAATTTCTGTACATTGCTTAAAACACTACTGAAGAAACAAAACCAACAACAATAAGCCCAACCTCTGTTCTGAGCTGTGTTCAGCCACCCCAAAAATAAATGAGGGACTCTGGTGTATATACATGCTTTTCTCAGACATTGGTGCAGCCAAATAAAAACAGAGGCTCATGCCACAGACTTAAGCAATTTCAAAGGATGCTTGCAGAAGCTGAATTTGGAATGTATTGCTCCTTCCTTCCTTCCTTCGATCCCTTTGGACTTACATTCATTTTCCCCTCCCTCAAGGAGTGTAAGAACGGGTTGGTAAAGCTTGTTCCAAACCACCTCCCTGTACCCAAATGGATTTTACTTTGCCGTTCCTGGCAGCCCTGATTTTGATCTGCGCTGAACCAATGCCTTCATCTTGTCCATCAGTGCAATTCAAGGGAAAAAAAATAAAATGCAGTTACAATGGTGCAAAGAAAAGTGCCACACAGCAGCAAGGCTAGATTTGAGTATATGCTTCGCATCTAATTAAGAAATGCACTGAGTCAGAGAAAGACAATTAGTGTAGCTAGATCAATGAGAGACCTAGTTATCTATTGCATGACATGCCCACTTTCAAAGACATCAAGAAGAAGAAAATTAAACTTCACGTTAGAATTATCTCCTCCCAGCAGGGCAGAGAAATTCAATATTCCTTTTTTAGATTTGTTTGGGCTTTCATTTTTTGTTCTGTAATTTCTTTGTTTTGTTCTCTTCTTCTACAGTGGAATAAAACATCCAGATTCCCTCATGCTGTTGTTTTCAGAACATTTCTCTAGTGATTAGGAATGTAACAATATCAGCATTTGCAAGGCTAGAGTGGGTACTTTGTTGGTCTAGATACCGAAATGTTAAACGGTGACCTTTCGAAAGAGGGAGCAGATCTTCAGGCTAGACTCTTGTATCTGTTTCTAGCCCACACTTTTCAATTTCTGCATAGTTTGGAATAACTGGCTAAGCAGCCTTTGCTTTCCCCTTCTTGGGTACAGTACTATACATCATTCCCTGCAATAAATTCTTGCAGAAGCCTCCAAAGTGTATTTTGTATTTATCAGGAGATTTCTTACACATATTAACACTATAAATTTGCAATATTGTACTCTTTTTAGAGGAAGACACTATTTATGGCTAGCTGAGTAACCGAAGAGCATTCTCTGAGGTAACTAGCCTGCAGGGAGCAAATTCTACTCTAAGTGGGATACAGATCCCAGAAAAGTGGAAGGAAAGCAAAAGGGAAAAGAGAGAGCAGCTCCCCTCAGGGAAAAACGTGAAAAGAGTGGACAATGTCTCACCCCTAGTAGTGTCCCTCCATGCCACAACTCTCCTCCTGCTCCTCTCAGCCTTTTCCAGTATTTTGTAGGAGATGCCACTGCTTGCCTGAAAAGGTAAAAGGAGGGCAGGGAGCACCTGCAAAAGGAAAGCTGTGGCGTAGGGTGAAGGGCGCATCAAGCACTTTGTCCCATGGCTCAGAACCAATTCTTATTGCCATAATGACACACGCATGTACCAATGGAAAATAAGAACATTACATGAATTACATTAGAGTGGTTAATATACTAGCTTGCCAGGCCAAAAAGGTGAAGGCTGAATACATAAAGCAACGTAACACTGGATTTGCTACCTCCATCCAGCCTGTTTGTAACCTTGAAGTAGCACTTCCTGAGTGGGAAAGCAGCACAGGCCCCATGCCTGGGATAAGGCACCATGTACAGGCATTCTTCTGAAGTAAATTCTGTCTATTATTGCCTTTCAAGATCCATCACCTCTCTCACTCTCAGTCTCTGATGCTTCCCCCAAGGAGTTTTGGATGATATTCTGAAGAACACTGACTGGAATGTCTCTACCTATTTGTTGGGGGAATCAATAATCACAGTGTTATGGGTGACAGTATTTTCTGGTTTGCTTTTCCTTTACTCCATATATTGGAAACTTAAACAATCTTGAGGTTAGGATCTTCTTTCAGATATAAATCAGGTTTTCAAAGATGTCAACACCTGCATCAAAACTCTAGCACATGGGATTTGGCATTTCAGCTCTGTACTGTCAGGAATACACAGAAGTTGTGATAACAGTAGGGCAAAAACCTAAGGCAATAACTAAAAAAAGAGCATATTCACTATTAGTGCTTAGGAAAGAGTTTAACTTTCAGGCTGATGGCTGAAGAGTTCACATGTTCTTTGGCATTAATCAGCAGCTTCCACTGAAGTATCTTATTTTTTAAGCTTCATACAGAGCACCTAAGAAACCCTAGCTGCTCCATAAACTTAATCATGCTGTCAGCTCCTGTTTGTCTTGTGTTTCATGAGAGATAATTGCTTGAGACTCAGGGGGTTTACTTCCATTGCACTTCACTGCAATTAAAAGTTACATGTCTAATACTATTCTTAGCACAAGGCAGGCAGTTATCGTTTTACTCTTTAGAATAGTGGTTCTTGAACATTTCAGACCATAAAGAAGGACCATTTAACTACTTCCTTAACAAGAAAATTGGGATCCAGGCTCCACATGGAAATGCAACGCCTTGCCACTGCTTATATTGAGATCATTCTGAATACTAACCCAGTTTGAAACCAGATGAGAAGTGGCAAAGACTGGGCTTTGATATAGAGAAAGGAATAGTGCTCCTCTTTTTTCACCAAAGAAAACAGAAAAAAAACCCCAACCAAATAGAGAGAACAAGAGCTGACAAAAGAACAGAGATCATATTCTGGAGATAATCCCTGATGTACATAAAAATTAGCCAGAGTACATTCAAATTAACAGGGGAAGAAAACCCCTTTCTGAAAACTTACTTGGTCATTCATCTAGTGTTTTCATGTTCTTCTTTAAAGTGAGAAATCATCATTCATAGATGGTTGGAAAACTATTCAGTGTCCATTGCCAAATACTCTCATACTTTACATGTAAATTAGTTTTTTTAGTCGCTAATTGCTTACTACACTTGTCTCAGGTTTATTAACTAATTCTATGTAAACATTCAAACAGGTGCTAAAATACTGGCCATCCTACAAAGAAAAGTTAAAGTAGATTAAGACAAACACTGAAGCTGACAGATCTTTGGTTCATATACTACAATAGCTGCAGTCTATCCACAATCAGAAGGCAATGTAATGAAAATCACTTCCCAAACGAAAAATTAACTATTACAATTTGCTGTAACACAGACAAATATCTGAGCTATCATAAGCAAAGCATTTGTATTAATCATAGATTCCTGACTAGTTTTTTACCACATTATTTTTTCAAGAGATGTAAAATACTATGAGCACTGCAATTCAGTGACAAGAGTATGATTCCAGTAAGAAGAATTATTGGAAGTTTGAACTTCTAATAATTTTAAATAATGAAAATATATTAAAAGGCCTCATATAAGCATGCAAAACAGTACAAGGTTTCTTCTGAAGTGTTCCGTAGCTAACAGCTGCACTGTGCAGTGCCTATCATTCACAGAAAGAGGTGTTACAGCAATACCAGTGATAACTACTTGGGGAGATGGACTTCAGTGCATACTGGGTTTCAGTTTTGGTGCACTGGAGCTGAGCTGAGATATCCGGATAACACTCTACTCTGTATTTAAGGTAGCTTTAATGTCTGTCTTTCCTCCTCTGCTTATACTATCATCTTTCTAGCAAGACTGATTTGAATATAAAATTGGAGCAATTATTCTCTCTTCCTGGTGTTGACATATTCTCCCTTCTTAGAGCTGCTGCCCTCTCTTTCTAACATTTAATGCCCTTTCAACTACCACCAGGCTCAGGATCTCCTGGGGCTCTCCTTGGGCATAGACTCAGGTCAAGATATTCATGATCCTCTCTTTGAAGTTGTCTCAGGCTGATGCTATACTGCTCACAAGTCCTTACAGACCTAACAAATATTGTTGATAAAACCAAAATGTTTAAAAGATCCTTCAGAATATAGCTGTCCAGGTTAATATTAACCCTTAAATTATATGTCAATTTGCAAGAAGTTATTGCTGGATTAAATAAAGATGTACTCCACAGCCCACCCACGTAATATTTACACTCTAAACTTATACTCAGAAACAAAGACCAGTGGATAAGAACAAATCACCAAAAGGTTTGCTGCACTTAAGTTACTTTCCCTGAAGCAGATTAGCTGTAAAATGGATTAAATACCCAGTTAGATGAAATAAAATGCCAAAAGATCCATAGATTTTGTCATGAATTTTTTAGTACTAGTACACTATCTCAGCATGGTGCAGAAAAAAAATACTTTCCTGCAGATCAAATGTAACAGAGGGGGAAAGCGACCCAAAGAGTAAAACCAATGTATTTAAGACCATGCCACAAGCCAGGTGGTTGAACCTAAAATAGAGTTCAGAGATAAACTGGCTCTGGTGGATATTCACTGCATGTAATGTAAGGTCACAGCCTGCACCACAAATGGTTTAGTTCACCCATAGGATTATTGCTTGCCTGCATCTTCTATTGGAGCACAAGGACTACTGAAGCAGGTGCTGATCAAAAGCAAAATTAAACCTTTCTGCTATCTTTCCATCACCATAATTAAAGCAACAGTTAGGAACACATAAAAATGTGGCCTGCAGTATCTCAGGGAGAAAAGTATTCCAGAGCCAGGCATTACAAATTTACCACTACTGCCTTTCATCCTCCAGTTTAACTTTATAAGAGTCTACAGTCACACTTTTGCCATTGCTAGACGCACTACAGTGAAGTGTCCAGATGCTCCGGGGTATGGACTGCTTTATATCAAAGAAAAGCAATTAACACAACTCTCATTAAGAGCATTTAAGGACTCCAGGCAGGAAGGAGCAGAGAGAGGAATACATTTGAGAGCACAGAGCAACCAACAGTCCTCTTTGTAACAGATATATTACTGAAGAACTAGAGGAGAATGTACCCAAAGTTTTCCAACCTGCATCATGCACCCTGACAACTAAGTTCTGGATTTCGGGAGTGCTCATGCATTTTGACTTAAACAGTCGTCAGACAATATTTTCCACAGTATTAAGACACACTTCCTTGCTGTGCCCTATTATTTTCTGAATAGTGAAACTCCTTTTCAAGAGGGTGGAGGGAGGATTGCACCCATCAGAAGTGGTTCACAACCCAGTGAATTGCAGTTGCTGTAACTTCTGGATTCTTACTCTTACAGTATCTACATTCCTTAATTTCACTTTTAACATCAGCTACTTTACAAAAAAAGCATGTCTTCAGATTTAAAACTGTATAACTAAAAATGAAATTAAAATACTCACCAGATTTATAAGGCACTATGGATACATTGCTGGCAAGAACTAAACACTTTTTTATTATGCTGTAAAGTCCATTTTTAGCCAAATATGCTTTATGAGGAATATAAAGGCTAACATACTACCTACAGGTCTCTTCTGTTAGTACTTGACTATGCATGCATCCATACAGTTAGTGATAACTAACTCCAAAACTCAGAGCTGAGTCTAGGTTTTGCTGTAAATCAGATTTGGAATATACATTCAGGTGCATACCTACTTGAAATAAACACCATATAAGTATCTACATATGTAAACCAATCCTTTGTTGACCTTCAAGCACTCTTTTTTAACCTTGCTCAGGGAACTCTGACTCTCAGGTGGACCTCTAAGGTGTAAAATGCAAAAGAACACAGTCAGCTGAGATTGCTTACATCTATTTGTTCCGGGATTGTAAATCAGTGCTCTAAACCACTTCTTTTTATCTGCAAAAGCTCTCACCACACAGGTTATTTTATTTCTGAACAAGTTATTAAGCTGTGTGGGGAGCAAAGCAGAAGCAGCTCCAAAGAACCAAATTCCCAGCTAGTGAGAGAGGCAGAGCATCACAGGCATCAAGTGAAAAATGTTTCAGGTCAGCATACTGCATGCTCTGCATAATGTTTCTCTCCAAGGCTACATCACCTTTGGTCTTTCTGTAACAAGCTGCATGAAAAAAGCATTTGCAACTTTTTTTCTTCAAAGTTTTCCTGCAGGTAACTTGCCAAGTTCATACGAAACATTGCTTTTGCTGGTGAGAGGGAATTCTAGGAATTATGAGGGAAAATCTACTTTGCCACAGAATCATAGAACTATAGAACTTTTCAAATCATCAAGTCCAACTGTAAAACTAACACTGCCAAGTCCATCACTAAACCATGTCCCTAAGCACCACATCTGTGTATTTTTAAAATACCTCCAGGGATGGTGACTCAAACACTTAAGTACCTCAGCCTTTTCCTTTGTCACTTTCCCCTGTATCCAATAAAGGATGGAAATTCTTCTTAGTCCTCCTTTTTTTGGTAATGTATCTTTTTATCATCTCTTAAGGCAGGAGCCAGATTAAGTTCTAGTAGGCCCTTCTAATTTTCTCCCCTCATAACCTCACAGCATCCTTGTAGTCCTCCTGAGTGGCTGTTCACTCGTACTTTCCCTTTCTTGTAGCAGTATCTTCACATCAGCTTAATTTAACTTCTGTCATCCCTAACCTCTTCTTCTAAACTCTCAGCCTCACTTCATCTTTAATTTCCATCTGGCTTCTTCCCTCCAAAATTTCCCACTTCACAACCAAGCTGCCATTTGCTACTATCGCATCCTTTTCTCTGCCTATATATTTTCCTGTCCATTTAAAAACATTTTTTACAAATCAGTGTTTCCACAGTCTCAGTACACTGAGGCTCTGTTCCTGGCTGGCTTCTATCATAGAATCATAGAATGGCCTGGGCTGGAAGGGACCTTAGAGATCATTTAATCCAAACTCCCTGTCATGGGCAGGGACACCTCTCGACTAGATCAGGCAACACATGGGGACTGAACGGAGATCGAACCCACGACCTTGGTGTTATCAGCACCACGCTCAACTGACTGAGCTAACTGGCCCCCCAATGGCATCAAAGTGTTCACAACCAATAATAGAATGTGATTAGATCTACTGTCTTCACTGCAGCAATAGAAATTCTTACCAGATTATGGAAATGTAGGATTCCTTTTGGCAGCTACCTTTTTATATTTCTCAGACTTTTTGTTTTGGTGGAAATTACCCAGGAAATTGTTAGGATAAGATCCGAACACTGAAATTTGAGCTCGTAAATCTTGTATCATTTTGGAATAATACTGTGTATGTGCACCAGTAGGTTCAATTTCACACCCCGTCCTGACAGCTGTGTCCAGAGACAGGATGCCAGCAGATGGCAGATTGATCATTGCACTGGATCGCTCCCCTGTGGAAGTTCTTGAATGAATCGTAAAAAGAAAATTGTAGCTTTCTTTCTCACCATAAAATCACAATGAATAACACTCTATTAAAAAAGAAAAGACAGGGTGTTGATCTTTTCATTGGGCTTTTAGCATCTGATGTAGTAATATACTTATGCTGTCTAGTAATGAAGTGCAATAAAACAAAATAATAGAGATTATGTTGATTTTTGGTATATTTTGATTAGATGTCAGGAAGTAAAGAGAAAACTTTTCCATCAATCTTCCATTAACCTGCTCAAAAATGCAGGTGTAAGGCTGTATATTCAAAACTACAAATAGGATTTTACTAGCTAACATATCACTTAGGTTGTAATACATTAATCTATTAGCCATGTGCCAAATTTTGAGTCAATTAACAAGCTTAGAGCAATTTCACTGGTTTGCCTAAGCAGTGATCTGGATTTGAATTTTGGCTTTGGGAACGATCTCATCTGAAAATTTGACTCAGCTGCCAAAAACGAGAAGAATCAATGCTGATATAGGGCTGTAAGAGAAAGTTGCAGAGTGGGGACTGCCCAGCGGGAAGCAGACAGAGTTCCCTGGGCATTACCCCCAGGAAGAAGGTGGTACTTCAAGAAAACCTCGAACAGCTTCTTTGAGCAGCAAACTTTGCTGACAACTCACTGACCAGTCCCACACTGGTGGCAGGTATAATGTGGCGGGTTTGATGTGAGCCAAGGGAAAGAAGAGGAGGAGAGAGAGCAAGAGGAGAGATAATAGGGCAAATGGACAGACAGAGGTGAGATAAAGAAAAAAAGACTGTATTTTTAAGTGTTCCTCCTCTGCACAGTCAGTCCCAGTATTTGTCTTCCATTCATTTTCAGATAAGGAATTTGTAGAAAATTCCTGTGACTTGTACAGTAACAAAAGAGATCATAGAAACCAAAAAATCTCTAAAAATCAGTTGAATCTTTAAGAGAAAGAGTAGCTAGGATAGATCTGATGTATTCAGAAAGAAAAACAACAAAGTTCAGGAAAGGCAGAGCTTTGGCAGTTGTTAACAGAAAGCTGTCCACCAGCTCAGTGGGACTTCTCTTACTCCTGCCCCAGCCCCAGCTCCATCTTCCAACTAAGAACTACTTTTCCTAGGACTGTTTCAAGGCTAAGGTAATGCCTACCGCTGCCTTTCTGAAAAACAAAAAAAAATTGTATACATAATTTTCATAACAGTTACATATCTCTTAAATCTCGAGCAAACTGTTTCTCAAGAGATCGATGGGCAAACAGGTTCTCTAAGCCGAAAACCTGAAAGACAGGTAGCAGATGTGTTTGTTCTGGCAAGTCCCTGGTTCAGTGAAGTGTGAGTTGTTTACAGAGGCATTGCCCTTCTGCACAAAGCACTGTATTTTCTTGAGAAATGAGCTTCAGGGGTGCAGCCTTGCCACCATCCATGTCTGGCTGCTCGCACATATCCCTGTACTGCAATTCACACCCTACCAGCGGTGTTGCCAGACCTGTCCTCAGCATCACGCTGTAAGCCAGAGGACTGAAAGCAGTAACCAAGTCCAGGAACCGCTCACAGTGGTTCTCCCTAAGAAGCCAGAAGTGCTCTCAGAAGCATTTTGGGCCCAGGACGAATGCTTGCATCTGTACTGAACTGCAAGATCAGAAAGATCAAGCACCATAGAATGTGTTGGGTTGGAAGGGACCTTTAAAGGTCATCTAGTCCAACCCCCCTGCTGTAAGCAGGGACATCTTCAACTAGATCAGGTTGCTCAGAGCCCCATCCAACCTGACCTTGAATGTCTCCAGGGAAGGGGCCTCCACCACCTCTCTGGGCAACCTGTTCCAGTGTCTCACCACCAAGATCTACCAGGTTATGCTCATCCCATCTACTTCTAGTGAGAACCTAAACACTCATTACAAGGTTTGAATAAAGACTATCTGAATTTAGCCTATGTTTAACTCATGATAATGACAGCTGCCTGCATTCCATAACTCTGCCTATGGAGTGCTTTCCCTTCTTAGACGCTTGCAGCCTGTGTGTGCAGAGCATACAAAAAGAATGGGGATTGTTCTGCTGTTTATTACAGATACAGTCTCAGGTCATTCATAAGATCCCTCACTTATGGACAATAATACTACTAATTTTATGGTTTTATGTCACCTTGGAATGCATATCTCACTTCTGTAGTGTCTGAAAATCTTTGCCAGGTAAAAAAAATCTAAAGAATTACCATTTTTTTAAATTATATATTGGAGTGTGTCCTGGTTTTTTCAGTGATTTTTACTTCTCAGCTTAGTCTCTACTAAGAAGATGCACTTTGTGAAGTCAGCAGCATGTTTTTGCAGACAGTGCCTGCTACCAGCAGTGATAACACCTAATGTTTACAGTTACTGCCTGGGACTGGTATGCAGAAAGGCTCTTGCTTATACTTATTCCTGTAGTGACCAGGGCTACTGTTGGATCTTGTGTGCCATGCTATTACGCTTTTCAGTGTCTTTTCAGCCTATGTTTGTTCCTTTTAGTTTCCTCCTAACTATTTTCATAATTTTTCTGTCCTGTCTTTAAAGGTTGTAGCAGGTGGTTTTATGCCCACAAACATGCAGACTTTGAATTCATTATGGAGACAGTAAGAAACAAGAGTTACACATTGAAATAAATTTTGTTCACTGCTCAGGATTAAATCAAGAACTGTTACTCCACTTGGGAATTCACCTGATTAGGCCCAAACATTTATGGATCCTAACAATGTAAACACCATGTGATAATACATTACATAATTACTAACATTATTATTGTTTATTCTGCACTAGCTAACAATATGAAACATATATTGTGTATAATATGCCAAATCTTATGTAACTAATCATAGAAAATGAAACCACTGATATTAAGACTACTTACTAAGATGTATGTAAATTGTAGACTATATCAGGAATATTTCAAATAGCTGTACCTAATTACTGAGAGAATATGGAAGGAAATTATGTATAACCCTGTCCACCAAATCACAAAATCATACATGGATTTATGAGAACCAAATTAAAAGGAATAAGTACATATCTTGGCTAAACAAGGGGACCACAGATCTCTAAATTGCTTTGGAATCTGACAAAATACCAAGGAGAAAAAGAAATACTTTAGATAGTTATAAACAACAAGCAACTGCATTAACTCAAGAATAGGAAGGAGTACGATGAATACCAAATGAACTTCCATTATGTGCCAAAGGGCTATATTCTGTATGAAGCATTAGTATCAGCATTCATCTGTGAATCTTAAAATACTTGAAGTAGAGCATGTATTATTTTATTCATAAACTATCATGCTGACAGTTTAATGGTCTTGTCCACATCAACTAGAAAGCCAATACTACAGCTGACAATTAATCAAAGATTTTCTGACTCTTAATTCATATCATGACTTCAAGATTGTGTTTTTTCTTGGGCAGAAGCAGGCTGGAAGATGTAGGCCATTTTCAACTGCTCTCCACTCAGGCATGTACATGCTTACTCACCCATAATCACTAGTCACCTTTTTTCCACATTTAGCCAGAGATGCTCCTTATGGTTGGCCTGGGACACTTCACAGTAGTTTAATTCAAAGGGAAATTGCTCATACTCCAGGCTAATACTCAATTACTTCCTTTCAAAAACAGTTACAAGTAATTTGCTCTCATCTGCGAGAATGTTTTAGAGATAGATGCCTATTAAACTGACCAGCTTGGACAGCTTCTCATCCACTCCATCCCTGGAAAGACTTACCTCCAGTTATGCTGCTTCCAAGAGAAGCACCACACAGGTTACTTCTAGAAGTTCTGCTTCAAAGAGAGAATCCCTGAAGTGAACCATTGGCAAATTAGCAAAACAGCATTTGCCAGGTCTGCAGCACTGCTTGCGAAGGAATTGCTTAAGGTGATCATCATCATGGCTAGGCTTCACAAACGAAGATATGGGAAGGGCTCTGCCCACACTTGCTACAAGCGCGCTGATGGCTAAAAAGGCCGATGTGGGATAGGCAAGTCCGGTTGCAAAAGGCACAGCGGAAAGTCTCCTTAGGTGGTATTGGCGAGGCATGGTTCTTTCTGCGTTCTCTTTTCTCCTCCAGACTAACTCTACGTGCGTTCTCAAAGGAGGCAGCAGCGTTATGGATGGTGTGTCTCCACATCTCCCGATTGGGGACCAGAGTGGACCACTGATGGTAGTCAATATGGCCAAAACTGAGGTAATACAGACTCAAAAATAGAGGCTACCAGCAACACGAAGAGAAATTACATATAAGAAATCTTACGTAGGATGTACCCACAGTGGGCAGGACAGATAAATACCATTAAGACAATCACAGTCGGTGGCATTATGCCAGTTTTTGCAGCTGCAGATTTACTCCACTGCACCTGTCCTCTTGCAGAGAAAGTATATCACTCAGCCACCTCACTCTCCAAGTTCACATTTACTCCAGTAACCCTGCTTTCAAATCTTTTAGGCTTTATTAGCAATTTGGTCAGGACCTACTCTGCATCCCTGTTCCTTCAGAAGTTACACTACCTTCTCTCCATTTTCAGTGAATGGATGTACATGTCCGAAGAAACCTGTGATGACAGGAAGGCTCTTTTATAACCAGTCCTTGTAAGGAACCTAACTTAGGAGATAGATTCCCCAGAGATAGCCTCAAGAAGGAAATTCAGAGCCTGACCTATAACTCCTGCATCAGCATCCAGAGAAGTTTATTTCTCGCCACTGACTACAGAGGTCCCTAAGGTCACTGAGCATAATCTCAGCTAGACATGTCAATATTTCTTGTTGCCCAACACACAAAAAGGACTGCAGGTAACAGCAACATGGAACTAAAAGCAAGTTATACAACATAAGCAAAAAAATGAGAATGAACTTACTCTGAAAACTTTTTCCACCCTTGCAATACTCTTCCCAAAGATGGTTCCAAGTTGGTCTCCAATCCCAGCCAGCAAGAAGCCAAAGAGTGGAATCCCAAAGATGGCATATAAGATGCAGAAAACCTTGCCTCCAACAGTGCTTGGGGCCATGTTCCCATACCCTGAAGAGAAAAACAATTGTCACACTCTCAGAATTTATACATGGCTTTTTGGAAAAACTAAAGGATTTAGAAAAACGGCTGCTCCTGAAGGCATACCTTTGTTCCACATGTAATTCGTCTTTACAGCATTTCCATGGCATGATGTCATTTTCCAGGAGAGTTATGGCCTGTGATTTAGTTCTTGTTGAGGCCTCAGTTACCCATACTTTCTATATATTCAGGTCCTATCTAAAATTGTTGATTAATTACACTAGCTTGCCTTATTATGGCACAAAAAAATCCCTCCATGTTGGCCTGGTGCCTGCACGTTGCTGCTCCTCTTGGGCTGTGTCAATGACTTCCTCACGGGAGTGTGATTCACTTGACAAAGGTCATTTTCAGTGGTTAGCTCATAATTTCCTCAGCTCTCCATCACACTGACTAGTTACATTGCAGCCTCCAAACTGTACCCACACTACACAAAACTGCCCTTAAATTCTTTATTCAGTTCCCCTTTCAATTTGAAACATTTGTATTTCATGAGGTTTTAATAAAATAGCTTTTTAATAAAATAGCTTTTAAGCCCTCCCTCTGAAAATCCTAGTTCATTTGTTTTTAAAAGCCATTATTGATGCTGTAATAAAAGTGCATACATGTTTGTCTTCCATCCTCTGTCAAGGTAACCTGAGGGTGTTGAAAAGATGACAGATTCTGACCAACACATAATCATCCAGCTGTATATCCTGAGTGAAAACTCTCATTTTGGCCTAACCATGTCTGGACACATGTGGTTTTGATTCCCAGCCTTGCTAGTACAGACAAAATACTGGCAACATGTGACACCTGCAGAAAGGCAGCTCTACGCCTGTTCTATGCAGTAAACTACATACAGTCACCACAGTTTGTTCAGGTATCTCTTCCCATCCCCGCACCACCTGTGTGAATTCAACCTTAGGAATCTATGCAGAGCATTATGACTCCTGTAGCCATGGTAATTCTATTGAAATGTTAATGCTAAAGAGAAGAAACAAGAATTGTGGTAGCAATATTTGCGCCTTTTTATTTCAGAGCAGGTATCTTTATTGAACATTATAGAGATCTGTAGTCTGACTATACATAAGTATATGAATATTAAAAATGATCACACAATCACAAATCACTGATAAAATAAAGTGGAAACACAGAGCATCCAGAGAGATGAAGATCTAAGTGAGTGTTTCCTTCCTCTCAGCAATTCCTCCTGGTCCTTGGGAATTAAGGCTGGGCTCCTAGGACCTAATCCTGTCAGGTCTGTGACACTGGCATTGGATCTCTGTCATGGGATGATGAAAGGACCATGATACCACACAACATTGCCTCCCTTGCAACCCACAGTTATTTTCATGGCTTCATCTGTGAGCCTAGATTCCTTCTAAAACTCCAAGAAAATCCAGGCTCCACAGGCAGCAGACTGAGGTTGATGAGGCAGTCTGCGGAGTGTCTGCCCTAACAGGGCTCTGGTGGATTAAACAGAATCATTTTCATGGCTGACACAATACATAGATTTTATGCAGCCTACAAAAATCTCATTCATGGAGAATTTAAAGCAAATATGGGCAAAAGCCCAAGCTCTTTTCAATAAGTTATTTAAAGAGCAGATGTCAATGAATATGCCTACAAAAACTATGCCTATACAGTGGCATTTATTTTAATGAGTAATTTTAAAGCTTGCCACTTGGGTCTCTTGAGTAAACAAATATTAAGGGAAGGTTTTCTTACATTTGATTCAGAAATGTTTTCTTTCTCACCACCTGCTCATTTTATGCTACAGCTAAAAATACTTGGTAAGGTAGGTTGGTGTATAAAGAATCATAGAGAAGAGTACGCTCTATACAATCTCTCTTTCACCTTTACTCTGACAACAAAGAAAAGGCAGATCCAAAGGCACAGAGGCCACTGTTTGAAATGATCATCACAGCAAGTCTTCCAAGTGCCACAGGACTTTTTTTTGTTGTATTTCCTACATAAAGAACTTGCAGAATGCAGTCAGATCCTCACACATTAATGAAGGGTTATGTGATTGTCAACTATTTGTCTATACAGTCACCAATGTGTGCATCACAGTTGTAATATGCAGAAACACTTCATCCAATACTGAAGTCAGAAGAATACTCAAAGATAATGGAAATAAAAAGCAGCAATTTGTCAGTGCTTTCCAAATAATCTCTTGACCTCTAATCACGACAGAATTGAAATCAAGTTAAAATTTTAAAACAACTGTACAATTATCAGGAGATTAACTCTATCGTAAGTGTTATCATTCTATCAGTTTTTTCCTTCAGGGCATCTTCTGAAATCCCAGCTGCTTGAACAATCTTCAAGAGATGAACTACCCATGGAGGAGAGGATAAAAACCTCAGCATGTCTAAGACGAGCATTTAGAGGTCAAGAGACTAAGTACATTGGCCATAATGTATTGGGCACTAATGTATCAGTGGTTCAAGAAAAGTAAATGGAGCAGTTCAGTATACCCTTCATCTAATATAGACAAATGCATCAATATTTCAAGGCCATGAATTCTAGAATGGAAAATATAATGTTGGGTTTTTTACACAATGTATAATTTGTGGAATTCCTTCCAATTATTATTATGAAAGCACGGAAGGATTTTAGGAGGGATATGATACTTACAAAGAGTAGCGTACGATAAGAATTACTTACACCAAACTTCAAAGCATAAGCCAAAAATAATTGACATACTTAGAAAGAAAGATACCCTTATGGATAAATTCATCCACTTGTAATATTAAAATCCAAATTCTCAACAACAAGAGAGCAGTTATTTCATTGGGTACTGGTTCTAGATTTGTTTACTGAAAATTAGGACCACCTGCATCTACTCAAGAACAGGGTTATAACACCTTAACTTCATCAGTGCTACTTGTTTTCAGTTCAGCATTGCTATTCTACACTAATTGTGCAGACAGCGTCTGATATTTACCCAGAGGCTCAATGCCCTTGACACATACCAGAGGCAAGCTTTCAGAGAACTGAGAGAAATACTCTTCAGCTGCTTTATTTCTTTGTGATCTACCTTCCTCAAATTTATTCCATTATCCAGGTCTCAATGTGACCATGTATTTTAAAAGATAAACAGTAAACATACCTATTGTTGTGATGACTGTTCCAGCAAAGAAAAAGGCACTTCCAAGGTCCCAATGACTGCTGTCGTTCGAGGAATTTCCTATGGGACTGACTCCTGCATTATCAGCATCAATAGCATGCTGCAAACAAAAAGAAAACAAATCAGCCTTAAGCATACCTTACCATATCCTACGCAAGTATATGGTACAGCTCCAAAGGGAAATCTCTAGGACCATGAGAACAGCTTAGATTTAAACTTCTCAATACTTCCTCAAAGAACAGTGTTATCCTCTGTACACAAGAACTGAATTACTGAACTAAAGAGCTATTAAGGCAGAAGGAAGATACAATGCACAGACAAAGCAGTAGAGGACCAAGACTACAAAGAGATCCATAAATATTGTTCTTGTAGCAATAACTTCCAAATGAGAAATTACCCAATGGGAACAGCTGATGTTAGAAGCATTGAGAAGGGTGGTAAGTACAAGTAATGCTCGTGAAGTCAAATGAAGCTAGTCAGGGAAGGATTTTAATTTCCAGACAATTAATAATTTATTAAGTTATATATATTTCATGCTATCTAAAGAAAAGACATTTCCAGACAATTAATAATTTATTAAGTTATATATATATTTCATGCTATCTAAAGAAAAGATAGGAGATATATATCCCATTTGAAATGGCCAAATAGCATAGCTATGGAAACATCATGAAACAACTTTGTGATCAGCTAGAACTTCCCAGTTGCCACACTGGACATGATAGCATGTCCACGAAGGACATGACAGCATGTCCACGAAGACAATTAATAATTTATTAAGTTATATATATATTTCATGCTATCTAAAGAAAAGATAGGAGATATATATCCCATTTGAAATGGCCAAATAGCATAGCTATGGAAACATCATGAAACAACTTTGTGATCAGCTAGAACTTCCCAGTTGCCACACTGGACATGATAGCATGTCCACGAAGGACATGACAGCATGTCCACGAATATAGCACGATACAGAGACTCCCAGCTAGTCCCTGAATGAACTAAATCCAGAACAGAAGCTGAGCTAGCTCTACTGCTTCCAGGTCACTGTCCCATATCTCACATAGCACTAAATCAAACCAGGCAGGCATTGCAGCCTGCTGAATGTTTGCTTGGGAACTCCTAAACATGCACCATATTGTATCATGAGGACACAGAATCATAGAATGGCCTAGACTGGAAGGGACGTTAGAGATCATTTAATCCAACCTCCCTGTCATGGGCAGGGACGCCTCTCAACTATATCAGGCAACACATGGGGATCGAACAGGGATCGAACCCACAACCTTGGTGTTATCAGCACCACACTCTAACCGACATACAGACTTGCTTTTCATTGCAGCTTCACAGTCCAAAGGAAGACAGAGCTAAATAAATCAGTCTCCAAAGTACAGAAATAAGTTTCTCACCAGCATATGGCACATTCATCTGAATTGCTCCAAGTTCACTTCTGAGATACTCTTTGGCAGATTCTCTAAGTGACTGTAGTTTTTATGCAATCTATTGCCCATTGTAGAGAAATTCAGATCTCACT
>NW_009726505.1:176240-214797 GCF_000703405.1 Apaloderma vittatum | reverse complement strand
GAACAAATTCTATATGCCTTCTATAACATGGACTAGTTCATTGCCAAGCTGAGCTGTCTCTTTTTAAGCCTCACCTGCCACTTTACGTGCAGCAGGGTAGAGGTCAGGCCACAACACTCCAAATAGTCATTAAGAGAAAAAGCAATTGACCTTTTTTTGCTTGCATTAACTTTGCTGATCCCTAGCCCTGAAGTGTTTATTTTGAAAAAAGATTCTATCACTGCTACTGCACCAAGGAGACAGAATAATGCCATTAATATTGTTTGTTTTGGTTGGAGGAGAAGCACTCTGAACCTCTAACAAATATCCTCTTGTTAGCAATTGGAAATGTATAATTAAGACAGACTCTCCAGTTATTTTAACGAGATTTCAGTTTCCTCTCTTTCTCTCCTCCCCCACCTCCCATTTTTAATGAGATACCAATTTCCTCCCTTCTCATTTGCAGATGCCTTTCCAATAAAACAGACAGCTTTGATTTTCATCTTAGTGTGCATTCTTAGCCTTAATTTATTCGTCTGCAGAAGCTGCCCACCACACTCTCCATGTGCTAAACGACTGTTAATCGCTGAAAAATTAACAAGGTGTTTAACGCCAAAAAAAAGGCTGAAAAAGTCTTTTTCTTGTTAGGTGGAAAGACTTGTATTTTTCTCACATGGCCAAAGCTCGATTAATTCTAGGCACTGAGGGCAACGTAGGGCACCTTTTTGCAATTAGACCTTGTCTCTCCTCTGCTATACTGCTTCTACTCTGTACCTACTGTTCTAACTTTCCCCAAGCCTTTCCTCCAGTCTTCTTATAAGCCAGAAAGAAATCCTGCACTTTTCCTTCTGTAAAATTGGCTCTAGGCGAGTTTATTTTAATTGCAGAAATGCTGTCAGTTTGTGGGCAGCTCGGCAGGCTCTGGAAGATTTGTAGGTGTTGAAGGCACGAAGAGAGGGACCTTTCTCAGTGTAACTGATTCAGTAGAGCCAGTTTTTCCCGTGAGATTTGGGGAGATGCAGCCTTGGCAAGTTTGGTCAGTAAACTATTTATTTATGAAAAGTTATTTTTATTTCACTTAAATGGCTCTTTAAGACTTGCAGAAATCCTGAAACAGCATGGAGTAGAGATCACCCTGTGGCAAAGAATCTGGGTGTTACGTTTTAGTTAGCTCAGGTACCAGATGAGATTTTCTGTAGATCTGATATGTCATTTCTTTTAGCTGAGATGTGCCATCACTAGCTCTTATCTCTACAGAACGGAGGTGGTTTCATGTTTGGATTTTGTCTCATGTCTAAGGAAGATGGTAGATGTCACAATCAGAAGATGGGTTTATGCTTTGCACAGCTCCTGGTGCTGCATGATGCTGAAAATGCTGTGCTGCAGAAAATGGTCCTGTTGACTCATCCTGGAACATTTTTCCTCTCTTGCTCTGTTACAGATGGAGAAGCAGCTTGTGCTCTTTGGCTTACCTCAGTTTTACTTGTATGTCATACTACTGTGGCGTCAGAAAACTTTTTGCTCCCTTTATTTCCAAACAAGTCATCCTCTGTAACAGTCCACTTCTTGGCTGATATGGATCTGTCAAACCAAAGTTGCTGGGCTCTGCAGAAGAGTAGCAAGGTCATTCTCTGAATCCTTCTAAGGTTCTGATAGATTGGACAAAATGGCCTAATTTTTTTCTGATCTCAGTTCTGTGAATTTGCTTTTATTTTTCCGTGACTTCATCTTAAAATGGAGCTTGAGTCAGCCTAGGAGGTGGTCTACCAACAATCTCCACACTTTGACTGGTTCCCAAGATGAGCAATACTTGGAATTTGAACTGAAAGTCTGTAAGTGTTTAATTCTGAGGGCCAGACCTGTATGACCCCAAATCATAGGAAATAGTTAGTCCACAGCTGATTTATCAAAGGCAGATGTAAAACATCTGCCTGAAGGATTGTATTTCTTAAGGAGTTTGATCATAGGTGATAAGAAATCATGTTGCTTCTCCCAGACCTGTTCAAATCTACTTAACCAAAGCACTACAAACATGTTGGTAAATGCCCAGGCCAAGGCAGATGCCTTTGTGTGTAGAGCCCCAGCTGAGTGGTGGAGCCAAGGAGAATAAGCCAGGGGAAGCAACTACCTGTAAGATCTCTGAGAAAGATCAGAGAGAACAGCAAGGCAGAGAAGCCTGCAAAGGGGAGCATTTCTTCACTAGAGGTTACCTAATGAACTTAATATCACAGTATGAAATTGTATTGTTTCATGCTGGGGTACACAGTTTTGGCCTGTATCCAAAAGATCCCTGGTGAACAGGGGACTTATTATGCAAACTCCATTGTTCTGTTGTTTTAGTGAAAGTTTTACCAATTCACTCACTTGTACCCGTGCTATTAGTCTCAAGAAAGGACTCTAACTGTTGGACAGGGTGGATGGGGAGGCAGCGGTGCAGCTGCATGGGCCTTGATGGAGAGTGTGATCCAGGCAGGCACAGACTGCAGATGAGGGCAGCACAGACAGCTAGAGCAAGTGAATCCACACCTGTTTCTACTGCTGTAGCTTAGCCCTTTACTAGAGGCAGATAATCTATACCGGGGTAAGTGTAAAGTATGACTGTATCCACAGCTGAGGCAATAATTCAGAGGTAAAAATAAAGTCAAGCCTCTAACTGAAGCATTTTATGCTGGTACAGAAGGATATGTCCAACAAGGCCAAATGTGTTAACCACAGTGAAAGATTATTATTATTGTCAATATTTTTTAGGTGCTTAGGATGAATTCCCGTCTGTTCTGCATGTGAAAAGGCTTTTGGGAGGAATCCTTATAAGCCAGGATCTTATTTACTCAGAGTAGGCATTAGTGTGAAACAGGCATATGTAATTTTCTATAATAACAAGTTCACTTAGTAACAATAGTGTTCTGGAGAAAACTGCTGCTCTCTGCCTTTCCATACTGGTGCATATGCTCCTCAGAGCCATCCCTTCCAGCTTCCACTCTCCATGAAAATGAGCTCTGCATATGGTTGTTCTCCTTAGCACAGATAATTTGGATCTTTTGGATGAAAAGTACCACAAAGGTAAATCAGAAAAAGTGTTGATAATTACTCATTAAAAATTCATTGTCCTTTTTTTGGCCACTTTGCTGGAAAGACAGGAGGCACAAACACTGAGGTCTCTTAAGATATAGGAAGAGGGAAATCTCTGTCAATCGTAATGGCTGCATAGTTCCAAATAATCTCTAGTCCTCTGTTCCTGTGAAGACTTTAATACCATAGTCAGATAGTTTAAAGCTCTCAAAATTAGTATAAGCTAAATTAAAACTAAGGCATTACTCATATCGAGTTGAAAATAGAAAATTCTTTAATGGTGAAGGCTATAACAAGAGTGGGTGGCTCAGAGTCCAGGTCACTAAAATTCAGAATTAAAATTTTAATCATAAGAATAACAAACCATTATTCATTATGCATAAGAATAATGAACCATTGTAACACTTGACCCAGGGATGTCATAAATTATCCACCACTTTAAGTCTCTTAATGAAGACTTGTTGTCTTTTTAAAAGGTATGCTTTGATTCTGCCAAAAAAATGATGACTGAGATGAAGCAATTGCTAGACAATTTTTTATATAGAAGTCAAACTAAATTATAACAGAATTACCTTCTAGAATCTATAAATCTATATGAGCCATCCACATATACTTCCAGCATGAAACACCAAAGAGGCTAAAGTATTACGTTTTGAGTAATGAAATAAATATGAAGAAACTAAAACATAGGTGGGCCAGTGGTAAAAAAAAATCTTTTCAATGACATTTATTAGCTGTGGAACTCCATCCACAAGAGCTGGTGAGTGCCAGTTCTTGAGTCATTTGAAATAGTGCTACATTTAAAAGAAGTACAGAATTGCTGAATATAGCAAAAGGAGCATGCCTTCTTTGGTGCCAACAGATGCTTAAAACAATGGGCTTTTCCACTTCTACTCCCATGACTTTTATGACAATGTGCAAAATTTTGAGAATATTAATGGATATGGGAAAATTACTGCCGATGACTGAACATCCATGGGCATGCTCATGTTTGGGATGCCTCTGTTGGACTTTCATCGATTGTGTGGAACCTCATATGACCTTTGTTTTTTTCCCATTCCTCATCTCTTTTGCCACAGTACATCAGTGAACACTGGTGATCACAAATAACTTGTTTATTGTGGAAAGACAAAGACATTGATCCCTCAGTCTCTCAGCAGGTCAGTACCTGAGAGCCCCAGGTGGAAGGTTTGCAACTGATGACCTGCAACATTGGTATCCAGGAATGATCTGGAGGATAGAATTTAAGTGATTTCTGCACTTAACAATGTATTTTGAAGGAGAGGATTAGGGGGGCCGGTTAGCTCAGTTGGTTGAGCATGGCACTAACAACGCCAAGGCTGCGGGTTCAATTCCCATGCGGTCCGCATGTGTTGCCTGATCTAGTCCCTTGCCATGACAGGGAGGCTGGATTAAAATGATCTCTAAGGTCCTTAACAGCCTAGGCCATTCTATGATTCCATTCTATGATTCTAGGCCAGAGTACTCTAAGCACGGCTAGTACGTAGATGTGGGTAAGATAGGAGGGTGATTGACAAAGGCTGGCTAAAATTGTGCCTTACATCTCATATTTTGGAGGCTTGCTGGTTACATCAGGAAGGCTATAAGGCAGAGAAACATCATTTCTGTGAAGGAGGCTGCAAATTTTGTGTTTCTCCGAAAGTGATTCCCAACTGATTGTGTTATTTTAGGTCTAAGTTGTTCTGTATGAGTATTGGAAAGGCCCAGGCTCTTCATTAACAGTTAATTAAGCCACAGTGGCCTTTCCTTCCCATCAGGGGTTGCCTTCATTTGCAGCTTTAGTTAAAGGGATTCTGTCAAGTAGGTTAGGCTTACAATGTGACTGATCTTTACAGCTGCATAGTGCAGCAGGAAATGCCCAGAATGCACCCCCAGGGCTCTGTTTGTCTCTCTAAACTAAAACCCATCCTTCAAAAACACAGAACTGCTGTTTTTTCAAGTTGCATTTTATAGCCCTGGGTGTGAGTCAGGATGTGATGGATGCCTACAGGCTTCACCCTTGTGCTCTGAGTGCCAGCGCTAGCTGGTATTTCCACACGTATGGTAGGCAGGCTGAGCCTGTGTTTGCCTCCCCTGTAAGTAGACTTGAATGGGACAATCTGAAAAGCAATCCTGCAAAATGGACACAAGAGATGCAATAGACACAGTTTTATTACTGGGAGAGCAGGAGGCTTTTCAGATAGGTCTCTAGGTGCAGGCTCCATTCAGGCTGAGGTGAGAAGGGCAAAGGTTCAGGAGATGTGTCCCTCGAATGGATTACCCAATGAGTGTGCTCGCCACAGTTGGAACAGCAAGCAGAGAGTACATCTTTTCTTCCCTTCTGCAGCTACTTAATGCTGGCAGGAGAAGTGACCATATGGCCACCTGTTTTGCAGAAGTTCATACTTGCTATGCCTCTGTATGCCGAACTGCAAAAAATATATTAAAAAGAATAAAAAGCCTAAGGAGTTACGTATTCAAAAGTTAAGAAATCCTGGGATTAAAGTTGCCCTCCCAAGCTTTGTTAACTCAATTGCTATTCTACTTTTTGGAAGTTATCTGCTTTATACAGTGCACAAAATAAGGGGTACTTAAGGACTGGATCAGGGTTTGTTGTTAGGGAGGTATATATCAGTGCAAATAGGGCCTCACTTCTTACAGGTGGTGGAAGGTGAATAAGATAGTTCATAGTCTCCCAGGTCAGGCAGTTGAATGCTGTTGAAAAGGGGACAGCAGGTATGAGCAGACAAGACTGATGCAGCATTATGGTGGTAAAACAAGGAGCTTGGCTCAAGTTTTGTGCAAAGATTGACAACTTTGTTCTTATCTGAGTTTCTGATAAGGGGTTTGTGCTTCCTCCTTTGCGCTCATAGAAGTTTCTCGCTTACTTATTCTCTTCAAAATAACCAGTGCAGAAATATTTTTTTCCAGCAATAGCCAGTATCCTCCCAGCATCTGAGCAACCAGTTACAATTTTAAGGCATTAGCTATTTCAAATCACGTGCAATTTTAAGTTGTAATTCATTGCAACACCCTGCCAACCCTTGCTACATGACAGAACAGAAGACTGACTGCTGGTGGTTAACACATCGTGGAAAAGGTGTCTTCTTGTTAAGGCAGGAGTTAATGGACACCAGTCTTTGATACCAGCCAGTTAACAACGGCGTTCACCTGTGGGTGGTGAAGATAACCACATCTACCTGAAGCCACCACACAAGAAGTGCCCTGCAAATAATGTGACATCCTCCTGCTACTGTGTCAACCCTCCCTGATATATTTTAGGCTATCTTCTTGTCACTCATCTGGCTTGAGAGTTTATTTTGTTTGTGCCTTTTGCATTGATGTGAGAAGACTGATAATTTCTCTTAAGAATCACTCTTACTCACCACAAAGCTTCAAACCTGAGGCTGCTACAAATCCATCTGATGTCATCCGTTATCCTAACCCCGAGCAATCCTGCAGCATAACACTTTTGTTTTCCTGGCAGTGTGACAGCAGGTTAGCTCAGAATGGCCCAGAAAAAATATTTAATAACATAACAGTGGCCAATATGCAATCCTGAACATTTCTCCCTTAGTCTATAAATCAAACAAATGACTTATCAACCCTTCCTAGCTGTATTTTACTTATTTTTTTTTACATATAGGTAGCATGCACATATAGCAAAGCTTCTAAGAGGCTTAGCATTGTCATAATAGTTTTACATGAAGTAAAGGCTGTTGATTGGGTGGGACATCTGTGCTATCATATGACAACATGACAAGTTTGACAGAACGTTTTCCCATAAGAAAATAGCATACTTCATACAAAATCTGAGAATGTTATTTCTGATAATGTTTAGCACTCTATGCTAAAGGTGATACAGTGGGTCACTGAAAAGAAGCAAAACTGTGCACTCTCCCTTGCTGTAGAAATGTTGCAATGGATAGCTTATTGTCATAGAAAGTGACACGTAACACCTCCTCCTGTAGAATAACTGCAGGCTGAAATGCACTGTAGTAAGTGATTTTCCATTAACTGTAAAAAATCCTGACCCATGCAGTTCCTGAAATGGATAGGTATTTCACTGTAAGTGGGAACATCTCATGTTCACAACTGGCTTCTGGATGGGTCTCTGTGTTAACCAACATGTACTATGAACTTTCATACAGATCAATACCAGTAAGAGTTGAGTGACCTAGGAACATCTTGTGATTTTTGTCAGATGTGATACTAGAAACTCAGGAGGTCATACAAAGCAGAACTAATCTTTAACATCAGGACTCCTGAACTGACATAATAGAGTTGGATGAAGGCCATCCTTGCAATGGGTAACTCTGTACTCGTGCGTGCCTTCTCCTCCTTCCCACCCCAAAGTGACCTCCTCACCCTCAGAGAGTGACCCATTACAGCTGTTTACAGAAACTGGCAAGGACAAATCTTTTTAAAACTCTTCTTTTCAGTGCCAATTGCAGCAAAAATAACTTTTTTTTTTTTTTCAGTATGAAAACCATAGCCAAGTGATTCGATATTTTGTACTTGAATGTAATTTCCTCTTTTGGGCCAAATGGCTTACTACATCATCAGCACATTTGTTCTCTGTACACGTGGTATTTTGAGATGGAAGCGTATCTAGGGTAACTGTTATCTATTAGAAGCTGAATCCCTTTTTATTCTGGCTTGTTCAACAGCTCACTTTTAGGGGATTTAAGTTCTTCTCATTCTCATGTTTCGATCTCTGTTTGGAAAAAATATGTAGGAAATTATGAGTGACAGGTAAAAGCTAGCAAAGAATAGATCTCAAAGCCAGTGGCATCCTTGGTGCTGACTATTGAATACTCCATAAAAAGTCCTGCATGGATGCTATGACAACCTGATAACTTTAGTACATGACCATTAAAGTGAGATAATCAGTGATCTAATAATTGGAGCACAATTCTCTCATGACTTCACTCTTTTCATTGACTTCTAACTTAGACAAAATAAGTACCATCTAATGATTCACCAAAAGTTCACTTGCAGACTGACATGACATCTATACTTATTATCAAGGTTTACTAGAAGTTATTCCTTTGTACACAATTTTTCTGCTTTGCGTGTATGTGCACACGTACTTTCCTGGCTGATGTCATAGTTCCTTTTGAACTAAATGAGACCATAAGTTACAGACAGTGGATTTTTTGAGTGTCTCTCAGGTTATACTGCTTTCAAATGATGATTCTTTAACAATTAGAATGTCTCTGAAAATACTTCTTTGCTGGATTAGTATAACTAATGAAAACGAAATCACTCAGATTCACCTGTAAAGATTTCTTTCAAACTTCATAATTACAGGAACACGTCATTTTAGGGAACAATTACAGATTTTAGTGAGCGTAAAAATGGTTTATATATGCTGCTTTTCTTTAAAAAAAAATCTTTGACTGAAAGAACTGCCTTATACAAATACGAATGTTACAAATAAGCACCCTGTAGCATGTCAGGAGAGAGCTGCTGTGAGTCTGACTGGAAAGGAATTTTTTATTCCCAAGGCAAAAAGAGATGAGGCACTGGTGAATAGATTTTTCCTGCTCAGTGTTTTATTATTCCCCCTGTATTCTGAAAAGGTTACTTATTTCACAGTATTGTTTGGTTTTGAGTTTCTTTATGTCAGTGCAAATATTGCTTGACAGTAACAAAGACTATGCAATGTGTAATCACATAAAAACTCACATCTGAGTATGCCGATGTTTCTGTGAATTTGTACTGCACATGTGTGATTGCATTCAACCATCTCTGTATATGTTTCTTATTTTCAAAATCTCTTATTCACACTTTGGACAAAACAATCCCCTGTATTTGTTCTAAACTATACTCCCACAGATCTTTACAGCAGAATCAAAAATTTCTAAATGAGCATATTTGTTCAAAAATCCATGAACTGAAATGTATGAATCTATGTGTTCAATATGTGCTTGTGTGATCTTTATGTTATTATAAGTTCCGTTCGCTTTAATGATTAGTTGTAACATCCTTTGTACCTTTCTTTTGTAAAGTCACTGACCAACACTTAATGTTAAACCAAGTTTAGATCAGGGTGCTTACTTGTAGCGTAGTAAGTGAAAACATTTTAAGAAATATCACAGCCTGAATCCTCTGATGGACTAGGTTTTGGATTTGAAAATAGTACAGAGACTTTGATCGTCTGAGGGCTTTGCAGACCAGGAGCTCATGAGTCTGAGAAGAAAACCAGAACCAGTTCAAATCATTTCATACTAGGGAGGGGACAAAACCTCTTGTGTAGGATACTGCAAAGATTACTCCTTAAGTGCTGTGTTTGATTTCAGTGTTGACTCAGAGTCAACTTCAGTTGGAGTACTGAAGAAGATGTGAACAGAAAGAAGTCCAGAAAATATGCCTTAAAATAAGAAACTGAAAGAACTTACTTTGTTTAGCTCAGGAAAGGGAATATTAAAGGGTAAATTAGTCATGATAAGTAGGTGTCTACCAAAGGGCAAAATGTATGTCATTCTGAGACCCTTTAATCTAGCTGGTGAGGGTGTAATTAGATGTGACATCTGGAAATCGAGGTGAGAAAAATGTAAAATTGAAAAACATACACTACTTCTCAAAGGTGACAATAATTAATCACCAAAGAATTTAACAAGGGGAAAGCTAAATTTGTAATGGGCTGCAGACTTCAAACTGAGAATGTATGTCTATTTTAAAGTTACTTTCCAGACCAGTCACAGGTTGCTGGGCAATTTCTTCATCAAAGTCTTCTCTAGGTCATGGAAATGGGAATTGTTCACCCACTTCAGTAGAGGACGTTACATCAGTAAGGAAATGAATTTTTGAGTTTTGCATCACAACAGATTCAATGGTAACAGTCCTTCTGTGTTATCATCTACAAATTGTCACCAGAAACAAATTAACAGGCACATCTTTAAGTTTTTCCAGTTTCTTTAACATAACTTTTCAGATCTAATCCATTGCAAAGGATGCATTTTTGAAGAAAGAACCATCCACTTTGTAGACCAGGGAAGAGAGAAGGTTCTCAGTTTTAAACATTTCTTGCGAATTTTCATCACAGCTTAGTACTCACCTGATCTGAGGTATGATGTGAGGAAGGTAACTGATGTTGCTTTCAGTCCTACAGTGAAATTCTGTTTTGGCTGATCATCTGAGGAATCTTTGATAGAAATTTTACATACTGGCAGTGCATCACATCCTGATAGCGTATGCTATGTATGGGTCTGGCCTATCTGTGTTTAGTTCCTAAACCTCTCCAAAGCCAATGCAAATTGAATTCTATATTTATGGATGAGCAGTTAATCCTATAGGCTTCCTTCCTCCTAAATCCCTGTGGGTAATGGCATAGGGAAAGTCATGGACGAGCAAGAATGCTGGACTCAAAGGCTGGTTCTTCCATTTGTTTGTTGTATAATCAGCTGCAAGTCATGTCCTATGTGGTTTTCGTTCCTTTAGTGGCCATATCGCTTGCTCAGGATGCTTTTGCTTCACAAAAGCTGAGAAAGTGTTTACTCTCTGTTTCCTCATATAGCTCTAATGGTCACACACTAATGTGGTGACAGCAACTGAATATGTTCATGGGCTTCTTAAAATATGGAAAAACATCTTTGTAACACAGCTGAAGTGAAGTATGGAAAAAATGTGACATCTTATGTTCCTCTAATTCTAGTTTGTCTAGAGTTTCAGTCTACAATTTTTAAATATTGGTACAATGTTCAACTGAAGATACCATATAAGCGGTGGGTTTCATTGCTTTTTTTTAAACCTTAGTAATATAGTGCATATAAGTCTTATTTTTCATGCTTGCTAAAATTCTTCACTGGACAGATCCAGAGATGCTAATTAAAAATTCTTAATAGAAAATATATGCTGAATTGTTAACTGGAGATCTCTTACCTGAGCTGATGAATAACACACTTCAGCAAGGTGGAATCTGACAAAACAAAATAGAAAATAATCTTGTATAATCTGAAGAGGTATAGCTTCTTCTTTCACGCTTTATGCCTGACTATTTTAAATACTGCCTTTGCTTTGTATGTCTCTTATGTGAAGCACAACAGCCAAGGCATGGCACATGAGGGTCTACTGTAATCTCTTCTGCTGTACTGTGCTGGCCTAAGGACAAATAATTGACTCGTTACCTCTCAATGAGAAGGTCCCTGGGTTAGAACTCCTCGCTCTAGAACCAAGCTGTGACACTAGGAGAGTTACAAGCCACCTGTGTTGAACTGGCACTCCTGCTGTCCCTAAAGGCCTGTGTAAATGGAGGAAAATCTGCTGCTACCACGGTTTTAAGCAGCTTGTCAGTTAGACTTAATCCAAGCAGAGTTCAATGACATGGTACGTAAACTGGCAGCAGCAGCTGGTGGCACAGCTATCTCAGGTCTCCAGCAGTGGAGCAGGACAGATGTTTGCAGAGGTACAGCAAGCGGTAGTCAAACCTCGTGTTCGGGCCATCGTTTGTCTCCCTAGTTTTCCTGCTGTCACATTGTCATCAGAAAAAGACTCAGATACAGTGTCAAACATCAGCTACTGGTCCAGTTTGTAGGGGATGTGAAGAAAGCCCACCTTCAACCCACTCCCAGAAACACGGAAGTTGAAGTATTCTGTCCAGTTAGCAATGAGCCATACTGTGCTATATGTGAGCTGCATAGGAAGATTTAAGTAAATAGCATTCAGAAGAAGGTGATGTTGTGATGTATCAAGTTGTCAAATATGAGACAATACACTATGGGAGAGACTACTACTCTCAAGGTATTCAGACAATAGCTTCCCTTTGTGTGTAAATAATGAAAGTTGTTGTCTGTCTCTATACTCTGTTCATAGCTTGTAAGCTGAGTTTACAGGATGTTATTTGTTTGAGGTTTGCTCCTTCATTCCCCCCTCAAAAGGGAATGTTCCCTTAAGAAAGCTACTATGCCTTTCTCAACTTAGAGCAAAGTAAGCACCCTTCCTTATCACTCTCACAAAGTTTTAGTCCTTCTTATTGCTCTGTGCTGACTGACCTTTCAGCTACTCCTGCTAGACTGGTGGCTACCTCCCAAGTGTTCCTGCTGTGCTTCAGGTCTCTTCTTAGAGGAGAATCAGTGACATGCAGAGTCCTGATTGAACAGAGCCACAACAAATGCGGTGAAAGAGGAGCTACCAGAGGAGGCTCTCTCCTGTGAATTTTCTCTCTGCAGTAGTCCTCCTGGCCTAGACAATCACCTCTTATAGTCCATTTCCATTCCTCTGCTCCTCATTACTTCATAGAATCATAGAATCACAGAATCACAGAATGGTTTGGATTTTAAGAGACCTTAAAAATTACCTAGTTCCAACCCCCTTAGCATGGGTAGGGACATCTCCCACTAGACTAGGTGTGCTCAAAGCCTTTTTATCTCGAGGGCCTCAGAGCTGGACGCAGTACTCCAGGTGGGGTCTCATGAGAGCAGAGTAGAGGGGAAGAATCACCTCCCTCAACCTGCTGGCCACACTTCTTTTGATGCAGCCCAGAAGCAATGGGCTTTCTAGATTGCGAGTGCACGTTACTGACTCATATTCAGATTTTCATCCATCAGCAACCCCAAGACTTTCTCTTCAGGTTGGCTCCCAATTTGCTCATTTCTCTGCCTGTATTTGTGGCTGATATTGCCCTGACTGAGTTGTAGGACCTTGCACTTGGTGTTGTTGAATTTGCCTGGCTGTTTAATGCTGTCACCCTGTTGATTGACAGGAACAATGAATGGACGCAATAGGGTTGAAAGGGTGGTAGCAAGTCTCATGATTTCTCACAGGAGATGGGATGAAGGAGAACAGTGCAAGCCACCTAATTTTTGCCAGAACAGGAAGCTGTCTGGTAAGGTCTGAAAAAAGAAAACCAAGGCACTCAAATAATTTACCTGATGCTCGCTCATACTGTCATAGCAGCCTTGACTTTATGTTTCACCTGTATGTAACCCACAGAAGCCCAAGTAAGTGCACGCTGTCCCTCTGGGTCTGCCAACTCCAGGGCAGGCTGAATGCCTGTGGAGTCCCATGATTCAGGGAGCTCTGACTGGTGTCTGGGGTGTGGACTTCCATCGGATGGATATGTCCCATTTCAACCAAAGTGAGAACAGCTTTAATGGGCATTCTCTGGCACCTGCTTTCTCCCTTTTTTTCATCTCTCTTGTCTTGGCTGTAAATCTGTGAATCCAAGTGAGAGAAATTTCTCTATGACACCCTTAATTTATTTGGTCTGCTGCCAGAAATTTTCTTCTTCCTACACATGGAGAGTGGTGGCAAGGCCACTTACTCTGCTGAAGTGCACAACAGTCCTTAACAGAGACACTTAGGTAGGATCAAATCCCTTTCTTTCCTCATACAGAGGAAAGTGTCACAGAATCACAGAATATTCGAGGTTGGAAGGGACCTCTAGAGTTCATCTAGTCCAATCCCCCTTCCAGAGCAGGATCCCCTAGGGCAGCCACACAGGAACACATCCAGGTGGGTTTTGAAAGTCTCCAGAGAAGGAGACTCCACAACCTCTCTGGGCAGCCTGTGCCAGTGCTGTGTCACCCTCACAGTGACTGTAACATATCCAGTGCTTTCAGAGAACATATCGCACAAAAATACCCTTTTCAATGAGTAAGAAACGCATAAATGCTTCCTTCTTTGTCCTTCCCTTTGTGTAACCACCCCCCTAGATGTTTTAGATTCTGTGGTTCACACATAGCCAAATAATGCTCTTGGTTTTGCACAGCAGGAAAGAAAGGGATTTCGAAAATGGACGCATAACAGTTCCTTAGGTCTGCTGCTTATCAAATATTTCCTGGTAACTCTCTCTAATCACTGATCCCTCTCTCAGATTTTCTCTCTGAAACAACTGAAGCCTGATGTTTTATAATCAGCCCTCCTTCCATTTGATGAAGTTTGGAAGAGCCTTTAATGGAAATCATTTCACTTAGTAAAACTAGATATGCTTGGGCACTCTGCAAATAACACCCAAATCTACTAATCAAGCATGTAATATAAATGAAGCCTCTAGTTCACTCAAACATCTGGTCGTCACCTCTATAAGAACTAGAACCCATTTTTTCCAGTGGTATTTTTCAGTGTGTACTCTCTTCCTGTAATGAGCAAGTTTTATAGGGAAGACACTATACAAGCACATTCCTTATTTTTCAGAGGAGTACAGGGCCAGATTTCTAAAGGCAGTTAGATTTCTAAGCAGCATTGGATATGTAACCCATAATCTCCTGACCCTACCTATGGTGTGAAAGACAGTCCATTTATCTTTGCTTTTAGAACAGTAATTAAAAGGTCTCACTGAGCATATCTTACCTGTTAGCTATCTTTATTCTTTGTGGTTCACTTTCTTTAACTACAGCACCTTAGTACTATTGTAGTCTAAAGCTGAGAATTTACCCTGATGAACAGAAGTTTGTGCTGTTAAGCTGACAGCTTTGCCTAGGCACTGATCTGATCTTACAGATTGTATTCCTTTTGAAATTTTGCGAATGACTGGTAATATAGCCATTAAACTACCCTACAAATACTATGGCTTAAGGCTTTAGAATTTAGGAGATATGGCTCAGGGTATGTCTGGTTTTGTCCTCATCTTGCTTTCAGCTTGATAGCAAAGATTATATTGATAAGCACCGTGCATCCTTACAATCCCAGGCAATCTTGCGACCTGTGACAGATGAGTCAAGTTTCTGCTCTTATCCAGTGACTCCAATGTCACAATCTCAAAGCATTTGCCTAGCATTGCCTACACTTCTGGTATATGTTTTGATTCTGTGTGATATCATGCCAAGACACTGCAATGTTCACGTTTTATTCAGTTATGCCCACATAATGTTCAATATTGTCATCTGGAATTAGAGTGCAAATCTTTATATAAATGATCCCATTACAGACCATGGTCGCATCTTTTCTTTTGGCACATTTATTCAGGATATATAAAACACAAGGAGGATAACCTGCTCTTACCTTTTGTGTGTTTGAGATGGACAGGCTTATTTGCTTCCAGGGAAAAAGACCACGCTCTCTTATGATTATCACAGAATCACAAAATCACAGAATGTCAGGGGTTAGGAGGGACCTCAAATGATCATCTAGTCCACACACCTGCAAAACAGGATCACCTAGAGCAGGTCACACAGGAACGCGTCCAGGTGGTTTTTGAATGTCTTCGGAGTAGGAGACTTCACAAACTCTCTGGGCAGCCTGTTCCAGTTCTCTGTCACCCTCACAGTGAAAAACTTTTTCCTTATGTTTACGTGGAACCTCCTATGCTCCAGCTTGCATTTGTTGCCCCTTGTCATTGGACATCACTGAGAAGAGCCTGGCTCCATCCTGCTGACATTCACCCTTTAATTATGAAAAAAGTTTTGTCTGTTTGACACCTGTAGCTTTTTTTCCCAGAACGAGATTTCTTCTAAGAGAACAGTTTAATCTGAACCACTTTTTGTTTGGGCATTTCTGGGACATTTCTCTGTCCTGGAAGAGCAATAACGAGTAATTTCTGCAACTCTGAAAGAATTTTAGCAGTTTTAACAGTGTCCCTGTATGATTGGCTGTGTGATGGAGATGAGGTCTTCCTCTTCGCAGATAATTGCCACAACCTTTCTGAAAGAAACGAAAATCTTGTGCTTTTTGAGTATGCCATGCCTGCTGAAACACCTCTTTGCTTAGTCTCTGATAATTACTGTTGTAATGTCTGGCAGTCCATCTATCTGCCAGAAGTCTGTACAGGAATTAAAAGTAGCAGTGTAGCTTGTATGGATTCCCGTGAAAAAAAATCAATTTCTGCTACAGTGCAGTGTTCAGGACCACGCTATGTTTTTCCACTGTATGGTGTTTGTGACTGACCCATTTCTGTTCCTGAGTTATATGCTCCCAGCCTTACTGTTCTTCTCATAGTATACTTCCTGAAAAGAGAATTTCCTAACACTGTGTCTGTGTGGCACGGTGCACTGAGCTAGTCCGGCATCCCTGTGTTTTCCTGGCATAACACAGCATGTTTCTCAGCAAAGCGGATGCATCTGTGTGGAGCACTGTGCTGATGCAGAATGACCATTTCTGGAGCCTGCCTCGCTATGTCTCCTTGGTACTGTCTGCTCTGTGTATACTCTAAATTTTTATATGTTGTCATATTATAGTGACCTCTCCTGGAGATCCACTAACTATCACTCTATCATTGCGACTTCATTTTCGGCGGAGACTTTTCAAGCAGCACTGAATACTGATTTTTCAGCAAGCACAATTATACTTCAGCTTGTGGAAATACTGAATTATGTGTAACTCCAGTTTTATTTCAGCTCAGTAGATCTTAATTTTAATAACCTAATAGTAATTCTGTCTCACCTTGTTTAGTTGCCACAATCCCCAATTTCTTATGTAGGTAAATTCCTACACAATACTCTAGTGTTCTTACTCTTAAATGCATGGTAATTGTCATTATTTGACATTCAGCAGCTATAAAGGTTATAGTTAAACCAATTGCCTCTTTAACTGTGTTTAGGGCACTTAATCTGCACCAGAGAATTCGAGGATTTTCTCAAGTTCTTCTAACACCTCTGTCTCTGTGTAACTGCACATTACATGCAAAGTCTGCTGCATCAGCCCTGTGTTGTCTCAGTTCCTTGCAAACTCCCTCCAGATGTCAGAGTAACCTCCTGCTTTATAAAACTAATCAGAATCCACAGCGAAACACGTCTCCCCACACCGGCTCCAACTGTTGCTTTTCTGTGCTTGAACCACCGATCTCCTCCCTCTCCCCTGCCTCTGGTGTGCTGCCTGGCACAGGTAACAAATGCTTCGGCACTGACCCGTACTGGTGTGAAGGCCCCTGGGTTCAATTAAATGGAGCAAGAGGCAGTAAATAAACCGCATGGGCCAGGGCCTTAAATCACTCAGTGCAGAGAAGAATCAGACGCCAAGGAGGTTTGGTTTGGAGGTGGGCCGCGTGCACTTGCACCCACGCTGCAATTTAATACCCTTGCTGCAAGTTAATGACAATTGCAATCAGGCAGGGTGATGTCCCCTTTCTTCCTTCCACTCAGGGTTTTTTTTTTTACATTCCCAGCGCTCTCCCCAATAAATTAAAGCCTTTCTTCCCCCCACCCCTCCACCCCCTTTTCCTATTTTGTTTTACTGCTTCATGCTGTTCTCCTTTATTTCCAGCATTTTATTTCAAGGAGCGGGTTTGAAGTGCTCTCAGCCCATCTGCTGGTTTGGTTTAGAACAAGGACTGGAATGAGACAAGGGGTTTTGGAAGTCATGAACTATTTATAGCGTATTTGTTCTTTCACATTGGCACTAAACTTTGTTTATAGAATCACCTGCAGTAGAACCTGAGCCAGGGGACCACAGCTCACTTGATCTAAAATTGGCTTCATTTCTTCAGTTTCTTAACAGAGACCACATGTGTGTGTCTGCTGCGGGCCAATGCCTGTTTGATGCTTGCACACATGTCGAAAGCACAAACACAACGTGCCCATGAGTGTGTGTGTTTAAAGGGCTCAAAGTGTGCCCTTGTGAAATACTCTCTCAGATCATATGTGTACATGAAATAAGAAGGGAGTTGTGCACACGCATTACCACTGTCTAGAAAGTAAAGGTTCCCAAGGGAAAACTCAAATGAAAAATTTCATTACAATTTCTCCGGTTGGTTTTCATTTTCTCCAAACAATATTTGTGTCTTGGGTTGGCCTGCTGAAACACAATGCTCATTTTTGTTTTCCTTCTGCGTTAAATATTTTTCTTCTTTTTTCAAAACAAAACAACAATTTAAATTGAAACCGAAGGAAATCTGTCATTTTAAATTGCTATTTTGACATGAAAGCATTTCATTTATTTTTCTAACCAAAAATTGACATTTTAATGTGAACCAAAACAAAATTTTTCATTTACTTTCAAAGTATCAATTACAAATGAAAATATTTTCGTTACTTCTCTTCAGAAAGTCAGATTATTTCATGCTTCCAAAATTGCAGGTATGCGGGTTTGCAATGTTTGTGTGTGCATAATTGTGGCGGTGTGACTGTATTGTGCAGGATGCCTGTTGAGTATTTGCAGGTGTTACACATATATAGGTTTTGCAGAATGTACCCTCATCCGTATAGTTCGTACATCCACATTTGCGCACCGGTGGTAAGATATGCACACATACATTGAGTTCATGCCAGTAATATCTACATGTATTTATGTTTTTAGGTTTTCCTTGTGAATGTGTTTTTAATGTGTATAGGCTTGTTGCAGTGTTGCCAGCAATGTTAAAAGTAACGGAGCAGGACTCAGTAAGTAAGTCTTAAGACTGGGGAAAATGATGTTTTTTTTTTCTTTTGTCCAGTTTCTCTTTTTTGTTTCCTTAGCTTGTCAGATTCATGTTTTCAATCTAATCTTTACAGCTTTGATGAAAGAAGAGCAAAATTCTCGTTGTAAAAGTAGACTTCTGATTCTGCAGTGATTGTTTTGTTGTAAGAGCTGATTTTTAAGAAAAAGCATGAAAAGCATAGCAGGACCTGCATTAAATTTTGAGAGCTTGTAGAAAGGGTTTCTCTTTCTGTCTGTGAGGTGGATAACTACATACGTGTTTCTACTAGCAGTGCTATATACTCATGCTTTGTGCTTGCATGCATCTGTAGGATATTTAAATGTTTATTTGCTTTTATCATGTGTTAGTATGCATAATGTGTATTTTTAGGCACGCTGAAGGTTAGTTTCTAATCTAAATCAGCTACCTAAGAGCATCTACTAAGTTGAGAGAAACTTTCAAAACAAGCAACTCATCCTGTCTTAAGATTCGTCACCTCTGATCGTGGAGATAATTTGGACAAGACATCTATTTAGACTAGCCATCTAGTTTTTAAGTATGCTGACTGTCTGTGTTCAGGACATGTGTGTTTGCCTGGGATTTATATGTATGTTGTAGTTTGCACGACAATTCTGTTTATATGTGCATTATGCATGTAGACACTTGTGCAATCTCCATGTGCATATATACGCATGAAAAGCAACTGGCAGGAGTTTTTGCAGAGCCTACTCTGAGTACGAAATACTTTACTCTTCATTCAACTCAGATCGGATAATTTCTACCTAAAATATTTCAGGGCAATTCAGTAAAGCATTATGCCAAATGCCGGTGTTATAAATGAGCCTGTTAAACTTTTCCCAGAGCTAAGCTCCCTGGAAGTCCCCCTTTCCTGCAGTGCCATACAGGTTTCTTTTTGCCCAGTTTCTGCCTGGCTTCAGAAGGCATGAGCCAGCTGGGGAGACGGAGCACTTCTTAAGGTACCAACCCGCAGACCCTGCAAGGCGATTTACCACAACGAGGCAGTGTAGATTCACAGTGGCATTGATCCACACAGAAGTGTACCGATTTGGGGAATGTTGATGTGATATGAAAGAAGAAAATGCACTGAAGAGTAAAAAAATGCAATGATCTGACATTTTTTTGTAAAAATGTTATTTTCTTCCTCTGAGAAATATTTACTTGCGGATTATTAAGCTGGGATAAAACAAGAAAGCAAGGTGTCAGAATTTTCTATTGAATAATATTCTGAATTTTGGTTGGTTTTGTATTTGTAAGTAGTCTGTATTTGAGTAGGTATATGAATATTCTATATTTAAGGGGAGTCCTTGCAGTCTGAACAGTGAATACTTTCTGTGAACTGAATAAAATTAAACTAGAATGTGTCTAGATACACACCTAGACACTTTCTAGTTTGTAAATATTCGAGTTAGCATTTTGGGGATCAGATCCTAAGCAAGTGAGGAATGGTGTAGCTCCAATGACTTCAGTTGACTCTGCTGACTTCTGTCAGGACAGTTTGTGGCCTGGAAAACATCCTTACTATGAGAGATTAGAAGGGATCTATTTGTTTCACTTGTAAAAGAGCTTAAGAAACAATTTGATCATGTTCTATAATTACATATGTGAGGAGAAGATATCTGATATTACAAGACTCTTCGGTCTCACAAACAAAGGTATAACAAGATCTGACAGCTGAACGATTCAAACCTAATATAGGGCACAGTTTTGTAATAGTGGATGTACTTAAACTTCAGGACAGATAAGCAATAGATAAAGTAAATCCTGCATCACTCTGAGCCTTTAAAATAAAACTGTGTGTTTCCCTAAAAGATGTGCAGTGGATTGACTTTGAGCTGTTAAATCAGAAACCAAACTACTAGAGGAAGATTCACTGTGGGTGCTGGGCCAGTGATAGCCAAAAGAATCAGGCCATGATCATGCGACAGAAAAGCTGAGTAAGAGCCAAAAGAATGAGAATCAAAGTGTTTGGTTAACATTTATCAGACCAAGTTTCTCTGCTGCATCAAACAAAGAACTGATTATCAGTTTGCATTAAACGAAGAACTGCCCCTCGCTCCTCGGTGCGTGCATGCACACACAGGGCACGTGCGTTCACTCTATTTATTTCAGGCTGTGACGTGTGTTTGCTGCCGGCAGCTGGGAGCATACCTCACGGGGTGCTCCCATGCACAGCATGTCATGAGCCTTTGCCGGTGGCGGAGAGCAGAGCAGAGATTTATACAGTGACTCCAGGAATCCCCAGCGGGGCCTCTTCGGTGAACTTTGGCTCCCCGGCTTGCTGGCAAGCGTTAACTACAATACTCGCGCTTGTTTTTGACAACAGCACGCAGGTTGTATTTCACCAATTGCTATTTTGGGTTGGGAGTTATGGCAGAAATGTCTCTGGTTGCTTGGCTGGTATAAGCGGAGTGGGAGATTCACTCTTATTGTGTAATGTCACCTTTCAGTCAGTGCTTGGGACAGAAATTATGGGGTGTCATTTGCTCTTTTTATTAAATTTCAAGAGTGTGCACCTCTGTTGTGGGAGGAGTGTCCAGGGAGTAACTCTGGCCTGATTCTGCCTGGAGGGCTAGACTCAGCTATCGGGCACCTTTTAAAATACAGATTTGTCCCTTTTTTCTTTTCTTTTTGTCAGCAAGCTGGGGCCAGCGGCAGCAGCAGTTGCCATCTTCCAAATTGCTGCCTGTGATGACAGATGAGTTCAGCCCTGGAAGCACAGAGAGATACTGGACTCAGCACAACACAGATGTTGCAATGCAGCCGAATTAAGCTTTAGTGGGAATGTGCAAGTTGGGTCTTAGTCAGACTATCTCATGCCTGCCTACCTCGCTGAAAAGCAAGAGCGAAACATTAGCAGCTGACCTGATGGGATATACACTTGCCCAAAATATTCTGTTACTGGCTGCAGATGAACCAGCATCTGATCTGCTGTGTGACTTTCCTGAGGATCTCACAGCCGTGGAGTGGGGAGGCGAAGGAGTCCTCCAAAAGAAATATTGATTTCTGCAGTCTTCATATCACAATTCTCTGTAAATCACACCACAGGGGATAAACTAGAGATGTTACAAGGGCAGGTCATGCTTATTCCTTAGATTTGACTCGGTATACCACAGGAAACAAACCTGAACTTTATAGACTATGAAAAGTATTCCTGGGAGCTTCTAGGGTAAAACAGAAACAGGTTGTTAAATTAATCCGTAAAGTGGAAATTTTAGCAGTATTTATGACATAAATTGCTAATCTGCACTGTTAGTAAGATCAACTGGCTAACATTAATCCTTGAACATACTGATAAAACTGGACGAGAAAGCGTCTAGAGACCCCTGGTTATAGACTGTGAAATCTGCCTTTAGGTGAAGGACCTGTACAACACTTTCAGCCTAATAGAGGGAAAGACGAAAAACAGTAGGTGGGTAATGGAAAAGAGTAGAATGTGGGTACAGGGAAAATGGCATCACGAAAATGAAAAAAAGTCCTCAGGAATGGTTTCATGTTGCAGAAGGGTAAATGTGAAATGTGGTAAAGGTGACAAGGAACTAAGAGATTAATATTCTTTAGTTTATTTGGGTTTGCAGCCTCTTTATAATTTTGAGACTGTAATCAGTGCATTTATGATCTTAACATGATGGGCTAACTCAAAATTAAGAAGTAAGAAAGGACAAGTAAGTCTCATAGTCTTTCTTAAAAATAATTTTATTTTTTTTCTCTAGATGAAGATAAAGGGGTAAAGGAGTCCAGCCCTAGGAATGTCAGTCAGAACCTCCTGATAGGATGTAACTAAATTGCAACAGGAGGGCAGAGGGGATCTAAAAATTGCCTGAAAAGCAATTCTTCCTTGTGATCAACAAGACTGACAGATTGTAGATAAATATAGTTTCTGGAAGGTGAAAGTTAAAACTAGATCAGATTACCAAACATAAAAGTCTGTATGAGACTGTGTAATAGAAAAATACAAATGAGAATGTGCTAGCAGATATATATTCTTTCTTTTTTTATATACAGCATGTCTGTTGCACGGCTTTGAGGGTCAGTGTACGTGAAAATAGAACTGAAGGAAAATTACTTCTTATATACTCCTAACACTGTTACGGACATTCCTCTTTTTAAAAATCCTTTCTAGTTAAAGAAGTACATGTGTGGGGGGTAATGAGGTGGGGGTAGTTTTTTTTTCTGTTTGCACAATGAGAAAGTGTCTCTGTTATAGGCATCAGGAAGCACAATTTTGACTCAAGCTGGAGAAAAACAGCTTTGAATGTGCCTGTTTTGCTTTGGTTTTGTTTTGTTTGGTTTTGTAATTTTTTGCACTGCACACACATATGCATGGATTAAATCTGTTGGAAAAACATCAAAACTATTTCTCGCAAAAGGCCCAGATATTGAAATTGTTTATCATTCAAGTAAGTAAAGTTCAAAAGTTTTTAAGTTTCTAACGTGTGCACACCTTTTTCTATTTTCTCAAATACATTTTTATTTTTACTGTTTTTCTTTTGATGACTGAAAGCAAATACTATTGAGAATGTCAATACTTTTATTTCATGTTTTATTTTTAATTTTGCTTCATATGGCTTTTTAAGACTGTGTCAACTTAGAAAAACTAGTTTGAGAGGGAAAATAACTGAAACGGAAACTGTGAACATGCAACCTCATCAGCTTTGAAAAAGAGCAGCTGAGTTGTAGGTTTTTCCTGTAATTTATCCAGTGCTTTGAACAATCTGAAAAGAAATAAATACTGAAAACTTTAAAAAAATAAATGTCAGGGAAATAGAAAAATTGAACAAAGTAAATGTCAAAAAAGATTTAAGTATAATCCAATCTATTGTAATTCACATTCCAGCATTTTAAAATATTTTGATTGACAGAGAGCAGAAAATAAATGGCATTTTAAAATAAAATTCTGCTTCTAAGGAAGAAGGGTTTTTGTGCAATAAAAATTTCCAAAGAAATTTTTGATCAGGAAGAATCTGGTGTCATGTTTTAAACAGCTAAGAAAAATCAAAAGAGGATATTTTATTCCAAAACTCCCGTTTTAAAACCAGTCTCCCACCTAGACTGCCAGAACCAAATGGAAAGCATGAAAATTTGATTTAATTACTCTGGTACGGGTTTTTTTTCATGAGCTCATGAGACACCTCTGACCATGCAGTGATACGATGTGATCTGACGTGACGGTACTCTCCTTGCACAGTCTCCGGTCCTGGTGAGCCGCTCGGCTGTTTTTCCTCTCTCCCACTTTCTTTCTCACTCTCCTGCCAAGTTTTCCCTTTCGGTCTTCCTCCTTGTGAGGTAGGTATAAAAAAGCTTAGTGTACAAAAACTCTCATAATGACACTCGGTGGGCAAATTATGTCCTTGCTCCCCTAGGCAGCTTGTAGCTGCCTGGAATACAGGAAAATAGTGCAGATTTAGGCTCTAACAGTAATTTTTATCACTGCTATTTAGGAAATGGCTCTGGAATCTCTTCTTGGCAGCCGTCTTTTACATCCATCAGCAATGCAGCATAACCGTACCATCAGCACTGCGTACAAATTCTCACACCCTGCTGGGGACTCAGGACAAGCCTCCCACAAATAGCTTTCCATTTCCATCCTGAATTCGGCATTAGCCAATTTAGAGGCAATATATGGCTCTCGGAATAGGCTGTCATGTACAGTATGCACGAGGCAGCTCTCCCCTAATCTCATCTAATTGGCAACAGGAGCCGCTGTCATTAGGCACAGAGCGTGAGAGGCATTAGAGTCATTAGCGTTTGTGCCGGCTAGCAGAGGGAGGTCAAACGTTTGGGGAGATTCAGACACGTTCCCTAGGAAGACGTGGCACTCCTGAGTTACTGCTTCCACTAAGTTAATTCCTCAGGAGGATTGCGTATTTGCCACAGTACTGTGCTCATGAAGAAGAGTGAGAAAATAAAGATTTTTAGCTCAGACTGGTAGTAGCTTTGAGAGACTCAGAAAATGGAATATCTTTTATATTTTTTGTGTAGGAGTTCAATAGGTGAAGATTCACTCCTCTGCTTCTGAAATACAGATGCTCCTTGTGGAATAATGTTCTGGAAAATTTCACATAGCTGGAAACATTTCATTTTGACACCCTTTTTAAAAAATATTAGATCAAAATATACATTACAAAGAAAAACACTACAGAAAGTAATTTCAAGGTCACAGCCCAAGGCTTTGTTCAGAGAAATCCTAGCCTTTATACTGTCTTAGACCACCTCATCCAGCTTTATCTTTGAAGCAAAACCTCTATGAAATCATCACAGGCTTATGAAAAAATTCCACTTCAACGAAATTAATTCCCCGATGGCGAATAGTTCTGCTAGACATCTTCAATGAGCGACAGTGCAATTTGACCATGGTTCTGGTACCCAGACTGGTATAAAATGCTGACTTGGCTTTTGAGAGAGGCCCCAGGACTGCAGAAAGCCATTTCCAGCTGGGAGTACGGTTTCTATGTAGTTAGTCAGAGAGGTTTTGTTTTCATTCAGCTGGCAGAACTCCTGCCTGCAGGTCAAGGCAGGAGGACGCTGAATTATCTCATGTGGTAGCACCAAGGGCACACTCCCCCAGGTCTGACCTGGGAGGCTGGGAGGTATAATGGCCAGCTCTGCTCCAGCTTTGGGCCATGGCTCACCTCCCCATCTCCTAACACTGACAGCAGTGTTGCCTGCTTTCAGCTGTCCCTCCTGCTTCCCTGATCACCCCGCACAAGCCTTCCCATCCTTGCTCCACAGAGCTTCTCTTTGCCAGTCCCGCAGAAAACTCCTTGTCGCTTTGAGTTTATTTAAGTGGAGACTGTCTCACCACGAACACTTCATTTGTGCCTTTTCTTTCTCCGGATAATTTTGGATCCATGCAGGGTTGTGGTTCGAGGAAAATCCAAGGCCAAGTGGAGTGCTTGGTCAGACCGTGGCTAAGGCGGTCGATCTTCACCCAGCAGCACCATTTCATCCTCCAGGCCACTGCGCCTTCACAGAGGCTGAGAAAAATGTGTATTTCTGGGAACAGAGCATTCGTCTGCCACACTTTTTATTTGCACTGAGCTTTTTCATATCACAGGCTCTAAACAGAAATGGCTGGGTATTTTGCCACTAGTAAACGTTTGCAGATGCTCAGCCTTTTCCACCACCAGCCATCCCACTGCCTGAAGTTCCTTTGGGGCTCTGTGCGGTACAGATAGGGCAACAGATGAAAAGACATCACAGATAGCAAAGTGTTACTGAAGAGGTCTAAGCTGTAAAACCTTCACTGCTGGTGCAGTGCCTTGGAGCACGAGTAGGAGTCAGTGCTAGAGCAGATAATGCGAGTCGGAGCTGCCATGGGAAATAGCTCTGGTCTTGTCAGTGCTTCAAAACTAGTCTGCAAAGGCAGATGTGATGATAATAACTACTGTAATTGCTGTTGAAAGAGGTAACATTTTGGAAAAGTGCTTTGAACTGTTGTTGCAGGATGCCATAGTACCTTATGACAGGGAGAAGGAATACCATACGGTAAGAAAACATTAGTGAATCTACAGCTAATATCTTTGTGGAGCAAGATCTCTGAGGCTGGTGAGTGATGGGGGACTGGCATTCTTTTTCACCAACCCTCCCAATGCCATGCACCTAACATGGAACTAACAGAGACAAAGCACTACTGAGCTCCCCGTCCCTTGTTGTTTTGCCTCCAAAAATCCCTCCCATGAAATCCCTATGCATGACAGACAATGATGACTTTAGGATATCAGCTTCTAACTCTTTTCCGTCTATTCTTTTCCTAATTTTAAAATATCTTTTTAAAAAATGATGCAGTACTGCTTGGCCAGCACATCAAAGTACTTTAGCTAGAATATCAGCCATACGTGATGAGAATGGTCAGTGCCATACTGAAGATAAAGATGGGTGTTTTCCCAGGTGCTTGCTTCCAAAACATTCTCCTGCTGCTCCTCATTACAATCTTATATTAAAGAGGCTTAAAGAGGCATATTAATGGTGAGGCAAATAAGGCACAAATACTGCTTGTTGGAAAGGAAGCTATCTAATTATCAGAGGGATGGTGGTCACACCGGGACATGTGACAGGTGCATATGGCTCTGCTGCCGATGTCCTTCAAGTGAGCCTGCATCCCAGCTCAGGGCACAGTTTCCACACTTGCTTTACAAGCAGGCAGTGAGCCAGCCCCACTCCATCCCTTCAGCCCAGGTCCTGCCTTGTCCTTTTCCTTGAACCCAGACAACTGTTCGCTCTGTTTTCTTTGCCTGTCTGCTTGTGTGGTTGCACACATTCCCAGGGTAGCACAAGTAGGGGCACAGGATAGAGGACAGGGGGGTTGCTTCTTTTGCAGCAGCAGCAGCTTGTGTTCATCTAAAGCATCATCAGCAGGTCAATGTTGCTATTCCAGGTTGCAGCTAAACCTAAGACACAGCAGCCAGGGAAGATGTTTGTGGAGCCTGCTTCCTTCTCCACCCATTAACATGGCCCACTTCTGTGTTCCTGTTGTTTCCTTTATGTCTCTTGATTGCATGAGAAATCTTGCTTGTGAATAAGGACTTTCTCCGTTTGCTGATATCCACAGCTCCCAGCGTTGCCTCTGTTCAGTCTTCTTGACTCCAGAAGAATGAGTGTCGTATTCCCTCTCACTGCTGTGTTTGTGCAGAGAGAAAAGCAGCTGCTGGGGATGCCATAGGTGGAGCTGCTACACTATGAGGCAGAATGGAGAAAATGGTCTCTGGACATCCTTTTCAGGACCGTTTTCTGGAATTCTCTAGTTGTGCAGGATAAACAATGAACTGAGAATAGAACACCTTGAATCTATCCCAGTATTTGATGTCTGTGACCCTGCAAAAAGTTTCCATTAGTGGGAAGTGACTTATTGACACTAGTGCATTGTTTAGGCTAAACTATTTGGCAGAAAGAACTTAAATAAATATCCTACTTCAAATATTGTTTTAAACAACCAAGAGTGGTATATTCTATTCCAGAAAAATAATTAGAAGTAGCTGAAGTAATGCATAGGTGGACAAAATTATTCTCTTTTAAAAAAAAAATCTATGTTCCTTTATGTATCTTTTCCTTAAAAGACACACACAGCAGTGCACATTGTACAGTGTACCTTCTCCGTGTACCACAAGGTACTTAAATAGGTGGAAAAAACAGTACAATCTCATGCTGTTAAGAGATTGCTCGGAGCCTTCAGTGCCAAACCGAGTCTTGCAGCCATGTAAGATGAACAAAATTCATTTCACTCTTGATTCCTAGTTGCTTGCCTTGCTTAGAGTGTGCAGGTGGAGGAGGGTAGAAGAGGGAGAAACAAGGGACCAGGAGTGGGACTTTGTGCTGACCTAGGCCCACTCTGTAACCAGAAAAATATCTTGAAAAATAGCATTTCCCACTGGCTGTCCCGCTGATATAAGCTGGCCATTTATGACAAATGTCAAGGTAGACATGGAACTGAAGGTGAGGACTTCCTCTGAAGCTGGATCAAGGGTTAAAGAAACAGGCAACTCCCTGCTTATGGCTAGAATTTCTAAGAACACGTTTGAATGTGCAGTTGGCACTGATTTAATTGTTTCAGCACAGTTAAGCTAGTAGAGCACTCCCCAACCATGGATTTAGCTATTCCAGTGCAAATATGTCATACTGGTACAGCTTGTTGTTATAAAACACATCGAGATGATCAGTGCTGTAAGGCATTGGTCTAACTATCTGCTCTATAGGGACCACAACTTGGCTGTTATAAGATCTGTTTGTTAAAGAAGAGTGGCAGGAGGCAAGACACTGTACTGGAACTTATTTCTGCTGAAGAAATCAGCCAGATCATCCGCACAGGGATGGTTAAATGAAAGCACAGAGATAGGGAAACTACAAGATAACCAAGGAATAGCTGTGTTGTAGATTACTGAATCATATTATTCCTGTAGGTTCTGCTGGTACTTGGCAGCTGGTAAATGATAAAGAGCATTTATGCTGCTGATATAAATCAAAGCAGAAAAGAGCTCCAGTACTCCACCAGCATATGCTGTGCGTTCCTATAGAAATCTGTCCCAGCATTGCTTTCATTTGAATCCTCTTTTGTTTATTTTGCAAAACAGAAGAATTATTCTGAAGGACTTCTGGCTTCTCCAACTCCTGCTTTGGATATTCCAGCTTCCAACAAAAATCAGACACCCTCTGGCTCCAGACTAGTAACTCCCCACTGCTTTCCCTAACCACTAAGAGGTCTAGCGCATACAATTTTGAACTGAATATCTGAACACAAATAAATGTAAAATACTGTGAGAGACTAGAAGTTGCGGGTTTTTAAATCACAGTTATAATTTTTGTGTCCCGTTACTCATTAGAGGTGTGGAAACTTCCATTTAAGCTTGCAGAGTTAAAAATTATTAAATATAATGTGTCTCCACATAGTATATAAGTTATTTTAACTCAACTGGCAAGAAAAAGCAAGATGAAGTACTTTTTTAGGGTGGTAACTGTTGTCATTATAGCCCAAAACCCAAATGAGATGCTGAATTACCAATGAGAATAAAATTGTGGGTCAGCAAAACATCTTTGACCTCCAAAGTCATGAGACCAATAGGGTAAAGCTTTGCAGAGGACATCTATTTTAATTCGTGAGAAAAAGAACAGTTTTAGGGACTTAGAAAGAAAACTGTGATCTCCTCCTAGATTTCTTCAGTGAACACCTGCAGCAACCAGAAGAGGCACAACCCTGGTTTTCTCATGCACATGTACATCTAACACAGCTCCATCTGTCTAGGTTAGGATATGGAGCCTCTTGGTACTGCTTGCCAGAACAAAAAAAGAGGACAGATAACTCAGAGGAGCAGACTGCAAACAACAGAAAAATGGTAAGGAGAAACTTTAGCCCAGCAATCTCATTTTCATCATCTTTCAGGCCATTTTTGGAGGAGTTACCTTCACCTAAGGGAAAGAGGAGCTTTCAGAGAAGAGGAAGTGTCCTGGCCATGGCAGTCTGGTAATGGTGGCCAACCATTCTTCTGTGCTTTTTTTAACACTCTAGGACAAAGATATCCTGCAGATGACTGAATTCGGAGGTAACTTTTCTTTCCTCTGCCAGAGCCCAGTCAGACTCATGTTTTCTTATGAGCTTGATCCTTTCTGACACCTCTTTAAATTTAAAATCCCTCAAACTCCTAGTCAGTGCTAGGCACAAATCCATTGACTGTCTTCATGCAGACCACTCCATGTAGGCAATTTGCATTGCTGCTAGAGAAGAATCCCTTTCTTTTCCAAGTTAAAATCTCGCTTATGTTAGCTGCACTTCTTTATGTACAGCTAATAAGGTGTTTAAATTTGGACTGACTTAAGCTCACTTTCTCAGTTCTTGGGATCAGCATCACTGTTCTGCTGATGAGTAGATCAGAGTCTATGTGGGCAGAGCCTGTGGCACATGAATCCCTTCCAGATCATACACACACTTTGCACGGTGTGACAGGGATTTGATCTTCCATGTACACAGGTAAACTCTCATCCAGGTTCTTCCTGTTTGCATTTTGTGTTTCAAGCCTGCCACTGGGATGATGTCACCTTTTATTTACAACCTTCCTCTGCTTCTTCTGCACCTCCTACATTAAATGCAAGGAGCTAGTCTTTACTTCCTAGCTGTCTGCAGTTAATCCTTACACTATCTGTCATATCTCATTCACTTGGAAATGGTTGGATCTTTGGCCAGCCTATGGTGCCACACCATAGGGCCCGCATGCTACATTTTCAGATCTAATGACCATGTTTTCTCCTTTTCTGCCCCTCATTCCTGGAGGAGTTCCCTGTAATCATATACAAAAGCTCCTCCAGCAGCCTCTTTCGGCTCGGCTGGCTGGAAAAATTGTGACGGAAGTGTTTTCGTGGTTGCTGGCATGTGCTGGTTTGCTGCAACTGGAAGGTTGTGCAAGTCCCACATGGGGCCAGCCTGCCAGGAGACCACCGCTGGCAGGGGCTCTGTGCCCCCTCTCACCCAGCATTGCAACAATTCCGGTTTTTGTTCTGGCTGAACTGCCTCCAAGTGCTGAGATGCAAATTCTTCTGCAAATGAAATGCCTCTCTTGGATTGGTTCTCTTTCCAAATGTTTTTCTTCCAGTGATGCCTACAGTGGTTAGGTTGCAGCTCATCGCACTGACCAGCGTTGTCTCTCTGTGTCTGTGTATTCATTCATCTGTCTGTAACTGCCCATTGTCTTTTGTCTTGTGATCACTTTGAGGGGCGGAACTATGTTTTCCTTTTGTCCTCAGACCTATGGGACTTTGGTTTAAAAACAGGCATCTTATGCCCTACGGTAACATAAACAAGAAAAAATAAGATGTTTTCTTTCAGTAGGAGGCTAAAAGCTAAGTTTCTGCCCAGGCAAATTCCCATTAGCTATAGTGCAGCTAAACGCTGCTTGAGTAGAAACACGGAAAGAAGCAAGAGCAAATACATAAATACACACTGTCCTCAGCCTTCTGCATATTGAAAGTTGAGCTCTCCGCATATTGGTACAATGAAAAGCCCATTCTTAGAAGATTGTAAGCAGCAGTCAGACACAAAGGTGTTCTGCTTGTGGGGAGTAAGTGGAAAAGAAACTGTATGTGTTCCTGTGTGACCTACTTTAGATGATCCTGCTTTGGCAGGGGGGTTGGACTACGTGATCTTCCACGGTCCCTTCCAACCCTGAACATTCTGCGATTCTGTGTGATTCTGTGACCCTTTTGGCTGTGGTTTGTGCAAGATGTAAACCAGGACTGCATGTCCTGATGTATTTCCTGTAGAGTCACATGGTCAGCAAGGTTGTCAGTCTTCTGTGCTCTCAGGAATAGAAAATAGGAGCTTTTGACTTTGTCCTAAAAAAAAAAAAAAGAGCAGTGAAGGGGAGTGGCATACCTATCATTGCCCAAAATGCCTATGGGAAATACTCACTGTCCTGCACCATCCCTTAGATTGTGCCTTGGCTTTGTCCACAAGGGTTTAATTGCGTTGGGCAAACCATGTCAAGGAGTGTGCTGGGTGCTAGCTGACTAGTTCTTGAGGATGTGTTGCAGCTCTAGTTTATTAGTAAAGAGGTAGACATATATACAAAAAGCATATTAATACAAAAACTGAGGATGCAAAAGAAAACTGCAAGTTCACAGGCAAGGCGTATGCATAAAAAAAAATGTAGAGAATAGCCTGAATAAATGGATTAATTAAATAGGTAGTGTCCCTGTGCTCTATCCAAGATAGCAATGCAGCTCACCTAGATGCTTCGTAAATCAGTAATACTGGACATTCCCTGTACTTGTTAGCTAACAGTCTCATTGCATAAAATATTTCAAAAGGGGGAAAAGAAACAAAGAAATAAATGAACACTTTTATGTAAACCCAATGGTCGGTTTTGAGTATAAATGTATTTATTCATGCTTATGTGTTTTGAGAAAAATGTACAAGAACGAATGGATACTTCATTGGATACATCTGCACATTCTTTTTCAAGAACAGCTAAGACTACGAGGACCGTGGCAGCATGGGTCTGAGTAAGCCATTCTGTAATTTTGGAGCCTGGGTGTTATTAATTAAGAAATATCATGAATCAGAAATTTCAGTGACCTGTGAATGCAGATGATTTCCCTTATTGCTTACTCTAAAAATGCTACTTTTATTCCATGTATCCCTGAAGCAGATAATGGGGTACAAATTCTGTGACTGGCAGGGTAATATAGGTCAGTAAATTCATCCTTAAAATGTTGATCATCAGTATAGTTGCAAAGCAAAGCTTTCAGTGTTTACAAGTAGAAAGAAACTTAGGCATTAGTAGAAGTTTACCAGAAGGTGGAGCTGGATAGTAAATCTAAACAATAACTTGCAATTAATAGATTCCAAGGACCATTCCAGTACAGAAGGATGAGTGTGGTTGATGTACCAGTAATTCCTTTGCACTGCAAAAAAGAAACTACTACTGCTAAAAGCTGCATCTCTTACCTAGGCAGAGCCCTATGGATCAGAGTAGCCGCAAAACTGTTCTTGAATGACACAGTGGTACTACGAAGAAGATTGCAAAAGTATGGTTTGAAAATAAAGAAAATGAAATGCTGCTTTTAACTCCAGTCCTCCAAATTGTTAAAGTATATGCATGTTTTGGGACCTGTAAACATTTACTCTGCGATGTGCATGTGCACTACTGAGTCAGTCTTCCTCAGGAGGCTTTAACCTGCATTGAATGTAAGAGATATAATAAAGAAACCCTCAAATCTGAAACAAACCAACAATTGAAGTAACCAAAATCAGAAGCTTTTCGTGTGTAAGCGTACCTTTACTTTAGTGCCATTCTGCTACAAGCCATTGTTTTCTAGACTACAACAGAAATATATAGAATCTTTTTTCTTTTTTCTTTTTCATCTGCTAAAACTTCTGCATGTATTGAGGTCAACTGGAAAGTTCATAGCAATGAAAACAGGTAATATGGCAAAACTAACGTTATCCTCTGTATGTATATGACATTATCCATATATATGCCATTAGCCATAATCTCATTTCTAGAAATTCAGCAGAATAGACTGACCAGCATATACACGTCAAGGGCACAAGTCTTAAATTGAGGCTGTAGGGGAAAGTAACCTTCAGGAAATAAAATACACATTTAAATAACTTTATCAGAGTTCTCATGGGCTACTTCTTAAAATTATATCACAGTATATTTCATACTACCATATTCCTACTCCCTACAGGTTGTCATTTTTCCATAAAAATATTTCTTTGGGCAGGTGGGGCAGACATTTAATTTCATCTTTTTTATCTGCTTCATGAAAAATCTTCATGAAAGAGCATCCTTCACTTTATGGCAGGCCAGACTGCCTGTCTGTCCCATACTTGGGCTTATTAAGTCTTATAAACTGCCTCTGTCTGCAGCCACATTAGCAGAGGTTGGAGCTGAGGCTGTGATGATATGAAAGCCCCAGATTCCTTCTGAAGTTGAATTTCTCTGGAGGAATGTTTCTTGGCCTGGCCAATCTGCCAACCTTCCGTCAGTCTCTTGGTATCACACTCAGCCTGGGAAATGTTCAACTAAAGCGCCCACCACAGATACCTTTGCTATCTCTGTGGTTCAGCAAGGACTAAACCCAAAGAATTACCAGTAACGCAGCAGCCGTGCTGTTTGTGAATCTATCCTCTCAGGGAAGACATGGGATTGAAACAGATTGGTGACTGGACACCCTCAAACCTGGCAGTGGTATTCATAACCTACGGTCAACCTGCCAAGCATGCAGTTTATCCCCAGCTCATCCCATGGCTTCCGCAGGGTATGGTGGCACAGCACAAACCTCAGCTTTCATCTATATCACATGGCTTCTCAGAGAGACTGCAAAGGTCAGTTTTGAACTGTTGGCTTTGTCCATGAAGTACCATTTGAGCGGGTGTGAGGGAGAGGTACATGCTCTGGCTTCCTCCTTTTGAAAAGATTTCCTTAATCACGTGTCACTGCCCAGTGGTGCTGGATACCAGAGCAGCACGATGTGCCTCCTCTTTGGTGGTATTTGCAGTGATTAGTATCAACATGCTGAAGGAGCCACCAAAGATAGCAGATAAAGACCAACACCAACCACATATATATGAAGTCCAACACCAACCACATATATATGAAGCCCAAAGTGAGGAGGACTGCAGGTGTCCTCGGAACAGTCCTGTGCTCCATCTGCCTTTTCAGCCCATCTGCAGATCCTGATGGAAGATGGTTTTAGTCAGGAGATACCTAACAAATGATGAAGAGTTGGCACAAGGCTCAGGGGCCATGTTCACTCCGTTCCAGCTGCAGGGAATCTCAGTATAAAGGGCTGTGAAAACCTGGCAAATGCTGTTTGAAGAGCTTGTTCAGCAAAATGGTTTTCCACAGGCAGAAAGAATATGCTAAACCTTCTCAGTGGAAGAAATAATAAATACAGAGCTCCATTGTGTTCCATCACAACTGACACAAGGCTCGTATGATTAATGATTAATGCCAGCCCGGTAAAGCCCTCCCAAATATGCCTCCCAAAGAAAGAGGAAGGCAGAGGGTTTAGGTCTTTAGCTGAGGTACCTGAATTAATTTAAATATGATTGTATCTCACATGCTTGCTGAAAATTCAATACCTGCATTCATGCTCCTGGGCTCCAGGGATTCCAGAGCACCACACTGTCCCCACTGAAAGGAAATGAAAAATCGGCTGATGCTAACCAGACCCCTTCAGCAACTTTACCCATTTAAGTGCTGTATCCTGCAGAGTGATTAATGATTTTTTTCCTTTTACATCTAACAGCAAAGAAAGAAGGAAAGAAAGAATGTGTACTGTCGTTCACCTTCTAGCCAATAGACTACAAAGGCATAGCTTGTCAGGATACGCACTTTCTTCCTGTGTGCGATTTATTTTTTGGGTGTATCTGATGTTGTCTCTTCCCTGTATATGATTGGAGCCTGCAGCATCTTATCAGCAAAAGGTTTGGCTCTCTCTTGTTTATGGCTGACATTCTGCTTTCTTTGGGCCTTTTTAAAACTGCAACCTGAACCTGTTCACCAGCCCTTTATTAACATGTGGTTTATGGTACAGGTGTAATAATTAATCCAAATAGTTAGCAGATGTGGCTGTCTATCTCTGGGCATGTCAGTTCCTACACACCACCCCTTAATCAAGCAGTGCCCAAGCAATGCCAAAGTAAATGAAAGAAAATAAATTCCACCAAGATATTTATGAGGGCCACCTGGGCGGGGAAATACCTTGGCCTTTGCCTGTCCCCTGCTCCAGGTGGCTACAAAAGACTGAAGTCCCTCACTATATACAGGTCAAATCAATCTTGCAGGGAGCTGAAAATGAAAAGCTGTGCTTGGCTCCCTCATTTAACAATAATGAATTTTTGTACATGTGCTCTAAGGAAGCCTGCCCACTTCACCTTATTTATTTGAAATTTCCCGTCTTTCTACCGGTGCCAGCACCTGCCGGACTTCACATAATTCAGGTTGCTGGTTCCTGCCTCTGTTTCTGGCAAGCCAAAGCTAAGGATCTTCTTTGTGTTATCAGCTGGACTCCGGGTGTTGCTTTGCAAATCACGAAGGGAGATGCCAGATTTTTACGCTCTTGCCATTTCCACATCTCTTTTTTCTATTATTTATAATGTTCATGTGGGTAGTTCCTGGCAGATTTTCAGCACATTCAGCTTCTGCCTGGATGAAAGGCTTTGCCTATGAAGGGGTGATTGTTTCAGCCCGCCATGAGGGGAGACCATCCCTGGTAGAAGTTGCAGCCTTGACCTACTTACAGCATCACACTAAAATGCACCTCCTGCTACCTAGGAAGCTCCCAGACATCTGCTGCATCACCTTGAGTTGCTCCTACCTGGGGCAAAACCATCCTAAATACACCGTGGACAGAAACCCAAGTGTTCCCTGCAGTGGGCTGGAGCGCTGACTCTGGCTAGATGCCAGGTGCCCACAAAACCATGCTATCACTCCCCTCCTTGGCGGGACAGAGGGAAGAAAATATAACAAAAGTCTCATGAGTTGAGATAAGGACAGGGAGAGATAACTGACCCACAGGCAAAACAGACTCAATGCAGGGAAATTAGTTTAATTTATTATGAATCAAATCAGTGTAGGAAGATGAGAAATAAAGCCAAATCTTAAATCCACCTTCCCCTCCCCTCCACTTCTTCCCAGGCCCAAATTCACTCCCAAGTTCTCCTCCTGAGAGCACAGGGGGATGGGGATTCCAGTCAGTTCATCCCATTGTCTCTGCCACTCCTTCCTTCTCAGGGGAAGACTCCTCACACTCTTCCCCTGCTCCAGGGTGGCGTCACTCCCACAGGAGAGAGTCCTCCATGAATTTATCCAACATGAGTCCTTTCCATGGCCTGCAGTTCTTAACAAACTGTTCCAGTGTGGGTCCACCACAGGGTCACAAGTCCTGTCAGTAAACCTCCAGCGTGCGCTCCTCTCTCCATGGGTCCACAGGTTCTGCCAGGAGCCTTCTCCAGCACGGGCTTCCTACGGGGTCACAATCTCCTTTGTGTGTATCCACCTATTCCAACCTGGGGTCCTTCACAGGCTGAAAGTGGATATCTGCTTCACGATTAACCTCCATGAGCTGCAGGGAGGCAGCCTGCCTCACCATGGTGTTCACCATGGTCTTTACCATGGGCTGCAGGGGAATCTGCTCCAGCACATTCACCACCTTCTCCCCCTCCTATTTCACTGACCTTGGTGTCTGTAGAGGTGTTTCTCACATGTTCTCACTCCTCTGGCTGCAATTGCTATTGCACAGTTGGTTTATTTTTCTCCTCTCTCAACTATTGTCACAGAAGCACTGCCACTGGTGGGCTCAGACTTGGCCAGGGGCAGATCCATCTTGGAGCTGGCTGGCATTGGCTCCATGGACATAAAGGAGGCTTCTAGCAGCTTCTCATATAAGCCAATCCTGTAGCCACCTGCTATTAAAACCTTGCCATAAACACAATATAGATGAGAAGGAGTTCAGCTAGGAAGGGGTTGGAAAATGAAACTTCTGAAGCACTGGCATTGAATACTCTGTACATCCATAGCCAGTGAATTCTCAGTGAATGAGAAGCAGTCAGTGCCAGAAGAAAGCTGTGCATGACAGGAGAAGTCAGCTGACATCCTTATAGCTGCAAATGCATTTTATCCATATAGCAAAAAATGCAAGTATCAGTGCAGATAGTTCTGACATAGGCACCACTTAGTGTGTAACAACCACAATGTCAGGCCATATAGGTAAAACAACGTACCAAAAATAACATACAAATAAATTAAAGATTATAATGAATGTGTACCTTACTATTTTAACATGTAAGCTAATTTTCTAATCAAACAAAGATAGAAAAACGTTTTCCTTAACTATTTGTTTATCTATTTAGCAAGTTTTGCCTAATAAGACTGTATATTGACTGCTGCCACAGATGAAAAAGACAAACAGATGGATCACTGGAGTGAAGCTTAAGGCACTGATTATCCCAATACAGTTGAAATATTTATTGGAAATCGTCATGTGAGCACAAGGAGAATCAAAACCTTATCAAATTGAACTATTACTGCTTAAAATTCCCCACTATTCAGTCATGCTAGAGAGAAATTACTGAACAAAACCAAGCACATGATTCATGATTAAATTCGTGAGATCTATTAGCTATCAGCTTTCCATTAACCAGTTTGAAACTCTATGCCAAGAAGGGTCACAGTCTGCTTAGAACAGCAATGGGACCAGCCTCATCCAAATGGCAGCAGCAGCTAAAGCCTCCTGTACTATGCTGATTTTGTAACATGTCTCCCCATATTTTCATCCTCCCTGTGCAAGGTCTGAATGTTGGAATGGATTAGCATTGATAACATGGAGGTGCCTTATAGCCTTAAGCATCCAGAGTCTCTACTTTTGATCTTAAAGAGGTTTTAAAATACGAATGTGCACAGGAGTATGTTAAACGGGTTATGCCGCCATAATTTTAACTTGTTTATTTGCAACATGAGAACAGCATGAAGTAAACACTTGGGAGGTTCCAGCTGGCAAAATTTAGATGTTCTTTGGCAACAAAGGCAAAAAAATAACATCTCTTTAGAACAAGCACATAAAAACAATTCAGAAAAGCCATACGTTGTGTAACTTGAAAACTGACATTTTTCTTGTGGCTTCCAAAAATACCTACTTCTGCACCAAGACTAATGCCTGTTACAGTTTAACCGAAGCGGGGTCAAAGCAGGTGGTTTAAGACTGAAGTCCCACATCAAATTAACTATGATATTTGATATCTGGTAAATACTCTCCAGGGCATGTTGAATAAAAGACCTTATTATATGCAACAGATTGAAGTAAATAAAAAGTGTGAGGCAAACAAAACATCCACTTGCTGTAACAAAGTATTCCCTCCACAGCCCAGTCTCGAGGGAAGAAAAAGAAAAGGAAGATCAGCAGTCAGAATAATTACTTTAGATGTGAAGGAAGCATGTGTCTGGCAGCTTCAGAAACGCACATGAAAAGTAGACTGTTGGAACCAAAGGGTTTCTCCATATGTTGAACTTTGAGTCTCCCATTTCTTCCAGAAATTATTAGCTAAGGATATTTTCCACTTTTCAGTCAAAGAGAAGGGAAAATACTACAGGGATATGTTGGATGTGCCACTGGGAAATGTACATCTTCTTATCTCTCTCCATGAGTATCTCTTCCAAACTTTCTTCTCCACCTGCTCCAGACTCTAGGTTGCTAAGCCAAGTTTCTTGGGGATTATAGTTTCCC
>NW_009726505.1:133751-176209 GCF_000703405.1 Apaloderma vittatum | reverse complement strand
TGATCATTTATAATTACTGGCATGAGGTGGGCTTTTTTTCTCCAGTTCTGTGGAACATCCTCAGGAATTTAAGATTTATTTAAAAGCTATGTCAGTGGCTCAGAAAACTCTTCAACTAATTCTTTTAAAACTCCTGGCTGCAGTGGATAATTGTTCTTCAGCATCCTTTTAAGCTGGATGTAAGACACATGGCACAAAAGCAGTATCTGCTGCTTAGACATCATCTGTCTGTCCTGTATCAATGGTAGAATATGTAGCTTACTAAAAAATTAGTATCTTCATTCCCTTCACAAAGCTGTCAGTGCTATCTCCCTTGCTTGTTCTTGCACATCTGAGAAAAATAGGATGGCTAAAGATGCAGCTGGACACTGTATGGGTTGCTGTCTGCCTGTATTTCTGCTCATTGGAGCTATTTTCTAGGTCCTGCCTTTGCTGCTCCATTCATCCACATATGTGAAATGCACTTTACAGATATGAACAGAAGAATGGCTGTCTCTCTGGTCACTGTCCTCACCAAATATGCTGGTTCTTAAACTCCAGTACAGATGTTCCAGATTTTCAAAGCTTTGTACTCTGCATGGAAGATGGAAATTATGCAAAAAGCCTTCCCTGGTCAAAGGACCACAGTAAAGACCCTCAGAGATGAAAGGGAGAATTCTGGACTTTGAGAACAGAGCTATAAACTCTCAATATTAAAAAATGTGTAAAAGCTTTCCAACAACACCGCTTATAAAGAGAAAGTAGGATGACTGAAATAATCATATGCCTGTCTAAAACTGATAGGCAAAGTAGTTGAGGCTGATAGAGTTTCTGTAGTCGAAAATTAATCATCATAGAGTAATCATAGAATGGCCGAGGCTGGAAGGGACCTTAGAGATCATTTAATCCAATCTCCCTGTCATGAGCAGGGACACCTCTCAACTAGATCAGGCAACACATGGGGACTGAACTGGGATATGTTCAAAGTGGATTTACGTAGAATATATCTTGTCCAAGTATCCTGAGATACAGGGTAGATCAAGTTCTAAATATAGTGCATAAAAATTAGTATGTCAATAAAGTAGCCTTCAGGATGGAATTTCATTTGGTGTCCTTACATGTTTTCATTCAGAATCTGGCATACTAAATGAATAATAAATGCTTTTTTAATTAATTCATAAATTGGAAAGTATTACTATAAATCCAGAATCTTTGTTAAATAGGTATGTTTTTTGTATAGCCCTGCATGTGTCAGTTTTCAAGATGAAACTATTTAGTATTAATATCAATGACCAGGAAAAAAATATGCGGTTACAACTGACGAAGACGGGATATGACACAAAGACTATGGAGTGCAAAAAAAAAAAAAAGAGATAAAACAGTGATGCAGACCAGATTGCCTGGTGAAACAGATGCAAGCAACACATTAGGAAGTAAAGGAATTCGTTTGGAAAAAAGAAACCAGGCCATACTGACAGAATACACCCTATGCATACTCTGGAGGGTGCTTGGGACCACAGTGGGTATGCAGTCAAAATAGTAGCTCCCCGAGGAGCTCCAGAAAGAGTTACAGAGGTGAACTGGAAAGGACAAAAATTAATACAGGTATATTTTGTGACAAAAACACCATTACATCTATATTTTCTGGTATTCACAATTGAAGCTCGATGATAGTGAATAACGGGAGAAGTCTCATAAGGGAATCAAGAGAGTAATTAAAAGACTGGAAAACTTACACTGGACCAAAAGACCCCAGAAGAGCTCAGTCTCATAAAGAATGTTATAGAGATGAGTGTCAGTATCTGCCTACACTGAGAACATTGTTTTGTTTTTTATTTACTAAAGAAAGGCATCACAGGATCCAATGTCTGGAAATACAAATGTGTTGACTTCAGATCAAAATAAGGCACACATGTTTCTACCAGACAAGGACAGTTAATCATGTATTTATATAGGGTAGTTTTTTATTACTGTTTTATTAAAGGTGTTTAGTTTTCTTTACCAATCTGTAAGGATCTCTGCCTCGTTCCCTTTTCCTTCCCGTTTGGGGAGGGAGAGATGGTGAGAGAGCGTCTGTCAGTGTTCGGTGGCTGGCCCAGCTCTAACCTTCAACATCATCAAAGGAACAGATCTCGTGGCTATACAAGGTTCCCTATCACTGGCAATTTGAAAATTAAGATTGACTGTTTCTCTTAAAGATGTCCCTTACTTCCAAAAGGAAGTAATTCAGGGAAGAAATGGTCTGGCCTATGCTATCCTGGAGGTCAGGATCGACATGCATGCTACTCCCCTCTGGCTTTATAAACCATGAATCAGCTCCTTAATTCCTTCATGGGGAGGTCTATGCTTTTGGGGTTTGCTTTTCCTTTTGAGCTGAAATCAGACATTATTGCATTTGTAGCATTAATTCTCCCAGACAACCAATAAATCAGACACATATTTTGCTGGGGATGTTTAGTTCACTTTAGCCACAAAAAGACTAAGGAGAAACTTGAACTGGAACATGTGTATTACAAAGGGAGGAAGAGATAGCTTTATGGGCTGTGATGAGATGACCTCATCCAATGTTGGCTTTCTTAGATGTCAAAATCCTAATTGTTTGTGATAGTTTTTTGCTAGTTGTTGTTTGCTTGTTTTCTTTTCATTGAGGCTGAATTTAAAGACAGAGAGAAAAGTCTCGATGGAGCCAAAGCAGGATGAGCAGTCATTTCTTTTTCCCTGGAATTATCCCAAGATTTTAACTTGAAGTGGATTTAATCTAAATACTCCAACCTCCCTGTAGCCACATGTTGAATCAATTGAAAAGCAACCAACAGGTAAATATCTCTAGCACGGCACTGCTAATAATGTGGCAGACCTTTAGCAGAAGAGGAAACCCTTTTGACCCTTCTTGTGAAAGCTTTTCTGTGGCCTCAGGTTTGGTTGATTTTTTTGTTAAACTGTCATTACAAATGCAGGCAGCAGACACCTGCAAGAAGCTGATAACTTCACATACATCAACAAAGGGGAAAAGCAGAGGCAAATAGGGTTTATTTGGCTTTAACAGAACACCAGGGAGAAATACGGAGAGATTGACTGACAAGGGCTTCAGTAGAAACCCGTCAGCTCGTAATGTGAGAAAGTGCTTGTAAATGTACAAAAAGCCCGTGGTCCTTTCCGAAACTAGGACACTTTGCCTGAAATATTCTCCTTTCCCCCCATTGTTTCCTATCCTCCTGTGTTGAGGTCTAACCACAGAACAAGGCACCAGTGACCTGCACTGCCATTTTCTATATCCATCTGGAACATGTCAAACTCTGGCAGCCTGCCCCTATGCAAAACCCTAAAAGAGGAAGGAGGTAACCAGTACATAGTTTTAAAACAAATAAATTCTCTTGCGTCCTATGATCCTATCAGATTTTACATCCTAAAAAGAGACTGAATAGGGCCACTGTGCAAATAGAGAACTTCCAAAAAACCTTGAGGTTTTAGAACACAGGTCAGAAGGAGATAACAGAAACTGCGAAGAAAACGTACTCCTCTTGAAGTGAAGAATCAATACAGCAAGGTTACTGGAGATATCCTCTCTCAATTTAGACACAAAACACATCTTCTGCCCACTTCTGGGCAAATATATTCGTGGATGATGTAATTTTTTTCACAGAAGAACCCAAGAAATGATGAAGAATTTATTTCCTAGTAGTTGAAAATGCCTAGACCTGACACAAATGGGAATGCTGAAGGTTTTATGGAGCAATTTGCTAAAATGAAAATATTCTCAGTCAAATTTTCCCTCTGGGGATTTTTCACTCTCTGCCCTACGCTGTTTTAAAGGGATATGGTGTTTCATAAAATACCTCCTAGAGCCTCTAACAACAGAGAAGCATGCCCTTCAGGAGATGCAGATAGTGACTGTTTTTTCTAACATGTATTTTGACACTTTATCTGTATGTAGAATAAAATCTAGGGTATAGCTTTTGTGCATATGTTATGGTGCATATTTTCTGTAATTTTGGTGCTATCCTTGAAGTTAATTGTTTTGCATCTGCTTGAAAGTTATCATATTTCAATGGTTTTAAATGTTAACATTTTATTTATGCTTCTATGCTGTCTTTGCTGCAAAAATGAAACCTAGAGTAGTTCAGGCAAAAAAAAACATCGATCAATTTTAATATAAGCAAGTATTAAAATCTGTTGGATTGCTTTCTAGAAACGTACCGGTGTGTTTAAAAATTAGTTCCACAATTTGGAGATGCTGGATACTGCTGGATACTGTTGTTGTTCTTAGCAGGTTACGATAAGTACCTGCAGCCCTTTTCTGAACCCAAATGGACGATAGACTTAGAATGAGTTTGTTCCCTGTTGCAATCATGGTGTGACAGATTCTCACCTGTAAATTAATAGAGGATCAGCTTTATGATAACTTAAAATATTAAGGGACTTGCTCTGATGCAAACATCAGAAGAAATAAGGACTCTCTGAGCCAACCACAGTTTATAGGTAGTCTCTATCTGGGGGTATATTTCAGAAAAAAATGAGTTCTCTTAGCATTTTTGATACAGTTACACAAAAAGTCTATCCATTGAGAAAAAGGCTGAGGCAATGTTCTCATACTTTATTTGAACACCTAATTTTAGGGAAATCAGAATTAAAACTCTTGAGTCTGTGAGAAAACACCCTGAGATTCACAGGACCATGAGAGGCTTCATGCCTTATTTTTGTTTTCTTTTTATTAAAATAAAAATGTATTGGAAAATGCCATTATATTATTAAAGACAATGCAGTTATGACAATTTAAAATAGTTGAGGTTTTGCTCCACATAATTTTTTATTTAATAACGGAGCAAGTGATGTATTGCATCAGGGTGCTATGACTATTATTCTGTTTCTATGAAGGAGAAAGAAAAAGAGATTTCTGAACCTCAAAGATTAAGGTATGTATCACTTTCTCTTGCATTTCAATGTCCTTCCAAGGTTTTGTCTACAGTCAAATACATAGATTTGTTACACAGAGTTGTATTTGTTATCCAAATGACACAATTTTTCCCCTCAACCGTTGTTTGAAATCCGTATCTAAAAAGTAACCTGGCATATTTTTGTATTTCTATGAAAGTTGTCGTGTTATTTTCCCTCACTCAGCACCCCACAAAAATTGTGCAAGAAGTAGATAAGATGAACTGAGAACTATTACTCTAAAAACTGCAGGGGCACATGATGAAACTAGTAGCATACAGTTTTAAAACAAAGAAAAGAAAGTACTTTTTTGACACAATGAATGTGAACTTCTGGAATCTGTTGCTATAGGAAGTTGTAGAGACTGACAGAGAGAATTCAGGATTTAGGTTCGTTTGTGGATAGCAGGTCCTTAAAATGGACTAAAAGGACAAGTAAGGGATGTACTCTCTAGCATCCTTGATTCAACAATCGAGTATCTGGAGGACAACAAGTAGTCATTAGGTTTGTTTGCTACCTCAAAACTGCATATCCTGCTGCCACTGACAGAGTCAGCTACAGGACTAACTGGACCTCAGCTCCTGCCCCAAAGGATTTATTTCATTCAACCTTTAACATGGAAAACTGAGATTTCTCCCTGGATTTTCTTTGTTGTTATTGTGAACAGCTCAATATTTTATGTTCCCAGCAAAAGGTGAGGGCAGCCTGAGAGCTGTCTGCTGGCAGCTGGATGGAGAAGGCATAGAGAAGACAGAGCCATCCCAAGGATGCCCACTGGCTGTGGAAGCTCGTCTTTGGATGCTAGTTTTTCAGTATACTGCAACAATTTAGTTCACTTTATACGTTCAAATGACAGCTTGCCACGTTCATCCACTCTGCAACTGAGTGAAAAGCCCATTCATTCTTCATATAACCCTGCTGGGCTTCAGTAACAGGAGCACAGAGAGAGAAAGCAGAAAGCATCTTCTATTTCTACTCCAACAGATCTTACCTGAGCGGTCTCTGGCAGCAAGGAGATGCAGCTATACCAGAAACCAGCCACAGCCCCTGAGGAGCCAGGCCCAGGTGTACTCACTCACCCATTTGTTTCCGAGGAACAGCTAGCATGTTTCTGGCTAGAGATGTCAAAGAGCACAGACTGGGGAGTGCTGGGCATTACAGAAAGATCCTCAGAGATAATAATGAAAGCATTGTCTTCTGTCTAGGGAGAGAGAGTACCCCCAAGCAGTGCAGCCGGAAGACTTAAGACTATGTGAGGCTGGACCAAGGAGGAGCAGTAAATCTCGTCTGCTGCTTGAGAAAGTCTCTGAGGCTTTTTGCTGCTCGGTGACAGCTTTGGCATACATATTCATGCCTCTTTAAGGGAGGGATCTATTGGTTTTGTCTTCAAAATTCCATTCTGGAAGTGATAAAATTTTTAATTTGTTAGAGCATTTTTGATTCTATACCTAGTCTGTTTGAAATTTCCCATTTACTGACTGCTATGTTAAAGCTGTGAGGTAAGTCAGAGAAGAAGCTTCTTAAATAACCCTCATATTGCAATTTTATGTTTGTGAAGACATTCGTTGTTTTTCACTGTTGTCATTTTCGTAATTGAAAGGCAAGGCTGAAAGTCTAACAGACTGGATAATATTACAATGTTCAGATTAAATTCATTGTAATCATTTTTATGGCATTGCACCTTATTGTTGGGCAGTTAGTGAGAATAGATCAACTTTCCTGCAATTCTGAAAGCTTTCTTTCCCTCTCTTTAAGATAAGCAAAGCCAATTACATTTTCTTGGATAACCCAGCCAAGCAGTCTAGTCTTTCCATAAGGCTCTCCTTGTTGAAGTGTTTCTGCCTATTTGTTGTACATGCTTTTGAACAAGTGGCCAAATCTTCATCACAAACGTAACGCACTGAGTAAAATCCACGATTTTAGGCCTGGGATCTTTGCATCAGTAATAAAGCTAAGGAGGGAAATATACATCTGAAGAGTAACAAACGGGAGCTGCTCCTCTCTAATGTTATCTTCTGCACCCACCTGGAGGAATGGATGCACTTCTTGATGTGTGGTTTTGTGCATCTGTGTAAAGAGAGCTCACACAGATCTTTTTCCTTTCTGTGTCAGAGCTGTACATGTACCTGCTCAGTATGACCATTCACACTGAGGTTTTATCCTCCTCTTCTAAGCAGTTCCAGCACAGCCAAGAGAGCAGCACTTGGAGCAGGCAGAACTTGGAGACACAGCAGCCAAGTGACTTCTTCAAGTGAAATCTCATTGGTGGCACCTCATCTGACCCCCCCCCCAGCTGCTCATGGGGCTGCAGATGTGTCCCTGTGGGTGTAACTGCCGTGCTCTCCCAGGTCCATGAGAGCCAGTGAACATGGGCTTGTAAAGCCTAGACTGCAGCCAGTTCCATGGAGGACAGCGGCTTTTCCCTGGTGCAGAGCGATGGGATCCAGCAGCATCCTCAGCAATGTAGCGCCTGGAGCCAACATGGAGGCCTGTGGGGATACAGGATGGAGAAAGGGGTCCTAGTTGTCCCTGCTGAAGTGTTTGTGCTCAGGCTTTGGTATCCTTTGCTCTGGAAGAGGTTTGCTGACCCTGTGACACAAAGCTTGGTGTGTATCTCATCTTCTGATGGGGAGAGAACCCTGGGACGAGGGGAAGCTCTGGAGACATACGGTTTGCTGCTTGGAGCAGCTTTGGCAGCCTCCGCTTTCTCTTTTAACAATATGAATTAGTAGTTGTTATTAGCATAAAATCACCAGTTAAAACACTCTCAGCTCATTTTTTAACAGTGGAGCTAATTGCCCTTAAGTGCCTGAGCTCCAGCAAAACGAAATGGCACCTTTGTGCAGAAACCCCCAGTGTTTCCCTGGTACATCCATAACGACCTTTAAAATAAGCCGTTACTATTCTGACATGGTACCAGCCTGACACCTTGGGCTGGGATTTAATTTTGAGTTATGGCAGCGTTAGGAAAACATATGATGTGGCCGTTTGTTTGCAGAAAGAAGGGGGAAAAAATCATAAAACCCTCTTTTTTTATGAGCTGTCGCTTGATTCGTTCCTGGAGCCCCAAGTAGCAAGCGTCTAAATCAATGCACACAGCTGTTCTTGCTTCTCGGAGCCCAGCAGGTGTACTACCCAATGCGCCTGCCATCTCCCCCCACTCACATAACAAATAATAATGTCTTACACACACCAGCCATCCATCACAGTTATGGCTGGCCCCGGTGAGGCCGCTGTTCTCAGACTAGCATGGAGGTTACATTTTTTTTTCTTCTTTTTTTTTTTTCTTTTTTCCTTTGCCTTTTTACTGTAGAAATACCCTGCCCGTGGATTATTAGTCACACTTTCTGGAGTCCTTTAATTGAATAACCTTTGGCTCTTGTGGCAAAGAGAAAAAAAAAAAACAACAACAAAAAAACCCCAAACCCCACACACCACAGTGTTTATTTGTGTTAAAAAACAATAGGCATATTGTGACTGGCGAAATCAATTAGTCTTCCTCTGCAGTAAGGGCCCACATCTGGTGTGATTTAAGTTAATGTAAGGGAAGGGCCGCAGAGGCCCGAAGACCCTGAGTTCTCATTTCAACAGGTGACAGAGAAGGCATAAAAGGCTAATATATACTACAAGTGTGGAGGCGAGGCTATAAATACTGGAAGGTTTACTTAGGAGGTAAAACAAAGCTAACCAATAATGCAAAAATAAATACCTTCCTGAGACAGGCTGTCACCTGGCATGTGCGGAGGCAGGAGGAGGTGAGGAGGGGGAGGGAAGGGGACGGCTTGGGAGGCACGGGCCATCGGGCAGCGCAAAGGAGCTGGGTTTGCTGTTTGGCTTAGGACACCTTCCTTCCACAGGGAAGATAGCAGTGGGGAAAAGATTAGAGGGTGTTTGTTCTGCTCCTGCATGATTTGCCTGGGCTGGGGTCTAAAGGTGCTTGCAAGAGCCCCTGGCTCTACCTGCGTTCAGTGGAGACCCAGGTAATTCCTGCCAGCTTGTCTCAATTCAACTCAATTCAGCTTTAGTTGTCCTGTTTGTATTTCCTTGCTTGTGTCCCGTTCATTTTTCCTCGTTGCTGCAGCGACGCAGTACTTCTCAAAAATTGTCTTGTACACATGCAGAGTTGGTTGCATATCACTGAGAGGTAAAGAGGATCAGGTGAGGTAGAATTTACTTTTTTTTTTAGGAAACTGATTTTGTGGTGTTCTTGTAGAATCCATAAGCTATTGAACCCAAAAAGTCTGGTTTCCTATGGATTTGTACCCTGCATCCCTATAGCTCTGCTCTTACTTGCTCCTGCATGAAGCCACCTCCCCACCTCTCCCTTAACAGTAGCTCTGGTCCTCCTGTCTTCTCCTAGACCATCCCCTATTCTTCCAATGTCACCTCAGTATTTCCAGCTCCTTCCTATGCCTTTCCATTACTAAAAAAAATAATATGTCCCTTTCACCATTTCTTAACTGCCAATTTTCATAAAAATTTAAGGAACTTACCTGAGAGCCATTTAACCATCCCTCAAATTTGGTTGCAATCGTCCTTTAAGTTCAGGGGTGTTAGGAAGGGACTGACATGCTCAAGAGGACAGACATTGCAATTACAAAAGCTTTTTGCTTTGTAAAGTAGACTAAAGGGTGTTCTGTAAACACCATGTGTGGATTTGCAGATATACAGTTTTGCGAAGTTCATGTGAGGTCAGAACATTCAAATGGATGGTTTTTGCCATTTCTCTCCAATGTATTTCTGTAATAATTGAACAATTTGCTAGTGCCTATGGATCCTGAACTCCTGCATCCAGCCACCCTAGTAATTCTGGAACAGCTGGAAACTGAGACTCTTCGAACCAGGGAGCCATCCCCCAGGCTGACTGTCCTGGAGAGGCACCAGAGTGGGTCCACACACAGAGAGCAGAGGCTATAGACCCACCTGAGGAGTGTCAGGAACATTGTGCTTGCCTGGCAAGGGAAGAAGACAGAGCGCTTCTGGAGCTGTCCCTGATGCTGAGCACCGCTCACCTCTCTCCAGCCCTGCTGTGTCTTCACAACAGCACAATAGATCGACTGGACCAGATATGTGAGGGGAGATTCACTTTTTAACAAAAAGAAGCTGTACTATAATTACTGTTCCTGAGCTTTTGATACCCCCTTATTAACAGCCACCTAGGAGGAGGTAATATGTGTATTGTACAGTCCCTGAGTATAAACCCTACTAGGAAAACACATTGTTGGTCTGAATCACTGCAGCTTTAGAAATGGGGGATGTGTTTTGGTTCGCTAACTCCAGTGACCTTGTCCAAGTGGGAAACTTGATTATTTCATGTTAATATCTTCACACCAGTGATAAAGTTAACTTGCAGCCACAGTCTCCATTGCCCTCCTTACAAACACTATAGGCAGGGATTGGTACTTGAAATAGTATGACAAAGATAATAAAGGTTTTTGTTGTTTGTTTGTTGGGGTTTTTTTAAACCAGTTTCCAACAGCTGGTTGCCAGTTGCCCTCTGACACAGACACATAAAAGGGAAGTAGTGAGTCCTGTACCAGCAGGGATCACTGGAAGAAATGCAGCCCTCATAAATCAAGCCAGCACTGTTACATAGCTTTAGTGCAATGAAGTGCACATGTGCAAGGGCGACTGAAGAGGGACCCCACTCACTAGCTGGGAGAAAACAGATCCAGCTCTTAGGGAAGGGGTATCCCTGCCACCATGGCAAGTGGTCTGGGAGGACCTGATGCATTGGTTCTTTATGAGAAGCAGGCAAGACTTTGGATGGGGCAAGAGTCCGTTGCAGTACTCTGAGGAGCAGGTTCTTGGGTGGTTTCCAGTGTTTTGCCAGTTAACAAGGCCACAGCAGTGGAGTTCCTACTTTCCTCATAAAAGATCAGGTCACTTTTTGACACACCTTCATGGCAGGATGGAAACTATCTTTCACATCCCTCAATATATCCCCTTGCTTTCACTCATACCCACCTAAGTCACCTTGAGCAATGATACTTTCTCCATACAGTCTTTGAAGCCTTGAAGGGGTTCCTGATGTCATCTCATCACTGCAGCAGAACCATCATGTTTCTTCTTCTGGTCTTCCTTCAGTTGCTTCATCAGGCTTAAAGCCAGAGTGCCAGCCTACAAATGAAACCACATAGCACTGGCTGGAGAATGTCAGCAGTAACTTCTGCACTGAGCTATATAACTTAAGGCTCAAATAGGTGAAACATGGCTACCTTTTTTTGAACAAGAAGTCACAAACTTTATTCCAGGAGCAAGGAATCCTACAGACCTGTGCGCGGCAGGCCCTTTAGGTATGATGTTTCCTACAGTTCAGCTGTCCAGTTTATCCATCCCTTTCCTGCTCATTGCCTGTTCCTTGATCTTGAGCCCCCAGCAAAGGTGCAGGCTGGGAACAGACTCCTGCCACAAAAGGAAGTGCTGCAGGTTTCTCCTAGGTGACTTCTTCCCTGAAGGCTATTGGATTCTCCCACATTGTCCTCTCAATGAGACAGAAGTCTTCATCATGAGGTGCAAGGTAAGCACTGTCTGATGGAAGGGTCATTCTGGCCACCTAAAGGAGGCAGCTACCACCGATTTACCCCATACTCAGGAGAGGGGACTACCCAAGGCAGTCCCTGAGCTGGTTGAACTGTTTAGGCGCTCCATGGATCACCTCTGAACCATGTCATACACTTTTGAAAGAAGTGCAGCGTAACTTAAATTCTGCAGAAGTCTGCTGTATCCTGTGCTCATTCCGAAGGTTAAATACTGCATGTTACCCCTAGCTTAAATTCAAGTTACAGTCACTGGATTTTTTTTATTTGCTGGATTAATTAATACAAGACATCTTCTCCCAGATATACACTGTTTGAAGCCCTTGAGTGATTAATTCCTCCCTGTCATGGACAGAGGTAGAGCTTGACAGGGAAGATTTTAAGTGTACAGCTCAGTTATGCAATAAACTATCCAGTGGTCCATTTAGTGCTGTTAATCGGGGTGACATGACAGAGTTTATCAGTATAATGTTATGGAGACCTCAGTTTGGGATATGTGTTTAAGGTTTCCCACAGCCAGCAGCTGCATGTCAATAGCATTTCAAAAAATACATGTACTGCTTTTTTCATCACATTTTGTGCTACATCTAATATGGTTGTAGGTTGACCCCACACAGCCACTCACTGATTCCCCTCACCCCAGTGGGATGGGGGAGGGAATAGGAATAGAAAAAATGAGAAAACTTGTGAGCTGATGTAAAAAAAAACCCAAACAATTTAATAGGTGAAAGAAAGAGGAATCAAAACAAGTGATGTAAAGGCAATCACTCACCATCTCCCACAAGCGGCACAATGCCCAGCCAGTCTCCAAGCAACAGCCACCTCAGAAGACAACAGCCACTCCCCACCTTCTTCACCTACCCCATTTTTTATTAGTGAGCATGACATTACATGGTATGGAGCATCCCTTCTGTCAGTTTAGGTCATCTCTCCTGGTTTTGTCTCCTCCCGACCTCTTGCCCACCCCCACCTTATGCACTGGGAGGGATGTGTGGGAGGGTGGAGGTGTGCAGAGTGAAGTACAGAGAAAGCCTTCACACTGTGCAAGCACCATTCAGTGACAGCCAAAAGATTGTATCAACGCTGCTTCAGCTACAAATCCAAAATGCAACACCATAAAAGATGCCATGAAGAAAGTTAACTCCATCTCAGCCCAACACAATTCAAATACAAAGTTCCATCTTCAAGGTACAGACATTAGCCCGTGCTAAAAGCTCACTGAGGACTAGTGATCACAGAAGAAATGGTACAGACTGAAAATTATGAGAGTAAAAATGAATCACTGGCAAATTTAGGTTACATGGCAAAGGACTAGTTACAAGGACTAGTTAAATGTCTGAATGCTCTTTAGCTCTCCAAGCTCTCTATTTTGGATAAACTAAATTAATTATGGCTTTTACAGTAAGACCTATTGGAATAGATGTAGTCTAAACCACTGGAATATCATACATGGGAATTACTACTTCTTTCTCCAGTTTTGTAACAGTGAGTTCAGACAGATTCACTCTATCAGTACAGACACCTTGTAGATGCTCTTGGGTTTTCCAGTGGAGTGTTGAAGGGGGGGAACTAGAAACTGCACACTTCCCGTGTGACACAATGTTTTATCATTCCTCATAAAGCCTTGCAGACCACCTCCTTTTGTTCACTAAATACTTCCGGTAGATATATTAGTTGGTGATGTAACTTTCTCATTAGCTTTCATTTTCTGCCCACTTTTAAAAGCTTAACAGGTTTTTGGACTTGTGCTCTCACCTTGATGTCCCTGAAAATCTTTCCCAATGAAATAGATACTATTTTTTAAAGGTCAGGATGTCGTTTGCTGTGAAGCATTCAAAAAATCTGAACTCGGTGGACCATTAATTTTGTCTTCATGGCTTACAGCTCCTAAAGGTTTTATCTTATCTCCTTTGTGCTCAGTCATATCCATAGATTTATTTCTCCCTAAAGTTACAGATTGTAGATTACTATGTATTTAGTTTCCCGGGTCTGTATAGTCTCCTTTTCACGATGAAATGAACTGTGAGTAATTACTTTCTGTATTCATGTGAAGTGGAGTTTAAATAGGTGCTAAATAGTTTCAAACAAAAGCTGTAACAAATGCCTGTGCGTGTGTGTGCCCTGGGTTAAGAATTTAAAGAAACGAAAAGTTGGCTTACTAGTAGATGATGAAAAATGACTAGAAAGGTTGGACAGGCTGTGGGACTTGATCATAGGAGGGAGGGTTGCTGGCATGTTTGCAGATGCTTTTTTTTATAGTTCAGGCAGCTGTAAAATATAAACTGCTGAAATACATTTCATACTGTTTCCTAAAAATGTATGTTGATTCATTTGTCTTAGAGCAATACATGTGAACAAATAAGGAATAGTTTTATAAATAATTTTAAATAAAAATAGAAATAAAAGAGAAGATCAAATAGAAAAACAAACCCTCTTACGGAATGAGTAAAATGAAAAGTCATTGAAGTCAAATTTGAAAAACCACTCTATCCTTAAAAATGTAGTTAACAAAATACATCAAATAAGTTATCCTTGGGCTTTTTGTCTTTTGGCTGGCCATGAAGTAGTATTTCTTTAAAAATTAATTCCAGGTAAAGGAATGAGCAGTGGTTCCATGCTTTGGCTTGTCAGTGAGTATGACAGAGATGAATGTGAAGCTGTGCCTACTTCAAGAGTAATCCCACTCTTGTCAGAGAGCAGCATGTGGCTGCAAAACCTAATACCAGCCTGCATGAGAGTGTAAAACTAGTAGAAGTGTTTTTTTGTTTGTTTTTATTTTGCATTAACTTGAGCTAAAGACATCCTTTTACAATGTCTGTTTCCCAGAAGATGCTGACAGCTGTGGTTTGGAAGGTAAAATTGCCTGTATTAGGAGGACTTAGCTCTAGGTATGCATGATCATGGTTGGTGCAGGTGGCAATCTGCAGGGTCAGAGACTGTAGGCTTTTATTTAATTTAATTCTTATTCTGTGTTTTCTCCAGCAAAGGAGGAATGCAGAATAATGGGGGCAGAGCACTGGTAATGTGTCCTCCCTCCTGCATGGTGTCACTGCCCTGTAATGTGTCCTCCCTCCGGCATGGTGTCACTGCCAGCTCCGCAGAGCTGTCAGGCATGATGCTGAGCAGGTTGCTCACCTTCCTTTGCTGCTGGTGGCAGCACATCAGACTATCCTTCACTCCCTAACAGCCCAAACCACTTCAACAGCGTTTCAGCAGTGATGCACGAGGCACAAGCTGCTCCAAGTGGTTTGCACACATTAATCAACTGACTGTGATTTGTGGCGCTTAAGATGGAATATGATCATAAGAAGTGCCTCCATTTATTTATCTATAAATTACCTACAGCTATCCTCTGTCTTCCCACATCACGGTGACAGTGTGCAGGTAATTGATTCACAGGGGTAAAGAGCTTTAAGACCATTTGATGAAAGATGTTACACAAGTAAGCGGGGGTAAGCAGACGTGGTGTTTTTGGCAGGGCGGCGATGTGTGTTTCACGCCACGGGGATGGTGCAAATGAGGTATTTGTTTCGCATTCTTGGGCTCCCTCCGTGTGTGGTGTGGGGAAAGTGGTCGCCCTCCGTGAAAGCAGGTTTTATGTTGTGTGACATAAACACTAGAGACCACTCTATGTGCTGGGACATACAATACAGCTGACTTGCGGGCAAAGTAATATAACCCACACCTCTCTGCCACGTCGGGATAAATCCCAGAGTGCACCTCTCAGAACAAGCATATCCTGTCGTGTAATGTCAAGCAATCAACATCAATAAATAATGAGTTGAAAACGGCAAGGTGGCATAAAACTGCACAGTCGCGCTTGGGAAGGTAGGGAAGCTGATTAAGTGTTATTTCCTGATCTGTAAATCATCAATTCCAAACCTCTTTGTGTGTTGTCTATAAAATATTGGCTGTGGGCCTTTTGTTATAAAAAGGTAACTAATTTTTATAGCAGCCCCGTAAATAGTAATTAACGTGCCACAAACTGAACAACATCCTGCTGTAAAAAATGGCGAAACGCTGTGCCTATTTTTTTTAAGAGACCTGCATTCATGCCTGGGTAGGGATGAATACTTGTTTGCCCCTGTTTTGGTGGGGAGGTGCACATGCACTGCTGTGTTGGAAAGCTCTAGTCCATTGTTTTTGTCCTGCCTTAGGAACAGCCCCGGCATGATCTGGGAAGGGCCACTGGTCTAAAATCTTCAGTCTCTTTTTGATGTCTGCTGTATCAGAGGAGGCAGAAAGGAATGATGAAGTAGTCGATTGCTGAATACATCATTTTTCCTTCCAGCTTCTATCACTTAATGTTTGGCTTATGCCCTGAAACATGAGAAGGACTTAGATCTCTTCTCAAAGCATTTTTTCTGTGTCTGTCTAATAAAATTGTATATGCTCTCATTATCCATATAAACCCCTAATCCCTTTCTGAACAGCAACAAACTGTTGACCTCAGTGATACAGTGAATCTCACAGGTTCAGCATTTGTGCTTAAAAAGAAGAAAAACAACGAACCCCTCTCACCTTCCAGCCTTCACTCCCTCAGTTTAATGCTAATAATTTTATGGGGGTAATCAGTGCCCCTTGTTCCCAAAGGAGAGGGTAGTTGGGCATGTTAAATTTATTGTACACATAACACATTGAGCACATGGACCATGGGAGGGGCCAGAGCTGGCTGGAGAGGGAGGATTGTGCAGCCTGGCTGGACCCGTGTTATGTGACCTGGAGTACATGCACAGCTCCAGGAGGTGTTAATGGCCTGCAGCAACAACAGCCCTGCTCCTTTTGCCCCCCACTGCCTTCCTTTAGAAAACTTGCACCTGGACATATAAATGCTGAGAACATAGACCTTCAGATGCTCCTGCCGGCAGCTATGTCTTCATGTCATGGTGATGGGAGTTGTGCACAGAGCACCTGCCTCAGCTATTTCTGCCTTACGCCTGCTCTGCTGTCAGAGGGAAAGGAGACAGTTGGGATGCTGAACCATTACCCTGGCTTCTTGATGTGCTTGCAGGTGGTGGCTGGACTAGTTGGTGCTGCATGTTAGATTTATTTCTGAATTCAACATCTATTTGATAATTCTGGGTTTTTTTGTAAAAAAAGTGAGGGTAGACGCATGTGAAACTTTGAGAACCTCCTCCACTCCCAGGTAGGAGTTGGACATGCCTCTGGCCACAGCCAGGCCAATCAGTGCCTCTGCCTTCAAGGTATTTAAGAGGAAATGCCATTGTTCTTTCTCTTTTGGTTTCTACTTGTGTTGAGCTGTCTTGTCTTTCATGTTGGGGAGATTTTTTTTCTGTTGGAGGAGGGGGAGGTGAGAGAAGAACAAAGGAACAGCCCTCTGAGAAGGGAAGCGGGGAGAAGAGCCCCTGAGAAGAAGGAGAAGGCTGCTAGAACAGGACCTTTCCCTAAAGCCCGTGGTGGTTGAGATGGCAGGAAGGTGATTGCCTGCCAGTTGGGGGGACTGACAGCAGCAAGAACAGAGGGGAGAGAGACCGAGCATCAGCGGGGCACATGCCCGAAGCGACCCGTGGCCCTGATGGACTCATGAGGAGGAAGAGGATTGCCTCCCATGAGGTGAGCACCACGAGGCAGGAAGGAGAGACTGCGAGGAACCCTCTTTCTCCAGGAGAAGCAGCCATGGACCCTATGTAGTGGCCAAACAGACTGCACCCCCCACCCCCTGCCCCCCTTGCACTGATGGAGGGAAGGAGGTAACCAGGAAGATGGGAGGGGTGGGGGCCAAAGGGTATTTAAGTTTGAGTCATATTTATTGATGAGTTCCTCTTACCTTCCTGCCTCGTAAATGGTGGTGGTGAATTAAATCTACGTTTTTCTCCCCAGGTCACTCTGGTTCTTTACCTGTCATCTTAAAGGGTAGACTAACACCCTCCCTAACCTTAATCTCAAACCCTTGAGCCTTTTTAGCTGAGATTGTCTCCCTCCACATTACTGTGGAAGTGGGGGAGGGGTCTTGCCCTAGGTGATCCTGCTTTGGCAGGGATTTGGACTCGATGAACTCTAGACATTCCTCCCAACCCCAAACATTCTATGATTCTGTGATTATTAAGTGACTCTTGTCACTTTGGGTGGTATCCCTGTGGACAAGGAAGGCTCGGGGCAAGATAGAGCTATATCACACCATTATTTCTCCAGATTTGTGATGGTCTTCAGCGCAGTCAGCTCTCTGTCTAGTGCCTTCCAACTCCTTTGTGTTATCTGTGGTCTTTCTTGATCTCATGGCAAGTCTTAGTCTCTGCACTTGCTCTACAATCAGCAGTGTTCAACTCCTGCTCTGCCCTGTCTTTTGATGTCCATGTACTGTCACACCATCATTCACATTCCATGCACATTGATGTGGCATTTCCTCTATAAATCTTTACATATACATCAGCAAGTAGCGTGACACAGGAGGAGCAAACTAATAGATCAAAAAAGCTTGTTCTGAGGCCTCTACATCACCATTTTGTGGGATTGGCTTTGTAATAGAGTAACTGCAGCCCAAGAGATTGTCCCTGCTACTCACGTGTCTTGAAGCTGTCAGGGATAAACATTTGCTTTCCAGGCTGTGGACTCCTCAGCGAGCTGTGCCAGCAGAACCACACTGCCTTTTGTCAGATGAAGATAGCACATCCTCATTCCTGCCACCATTACCCACAGGATCTCAGGCAGAGGAACAAGCCTTACTTCTGTTCCTTGTCATGATGCTGTCAGGTTGCTTTTCCTGGTTGTGCTGCTGTCAGGTTCCTGTCTTATTTCTATGCCCATTTCTTTGAGAGTGGCACTGAGGGGCTTACTGCTCAGAGTTGCCCTCTAGCACCTACCCTCCTGAATGTACTTTTTTAGGAGGAGGAAGACCAAGATGATGAGTTTCTGGGAATCTTTGCTGATAGCACCGCTTTACCTGGTTTGATTGAAGGTCCTGGTCCCAGGAAAAGGGCTTTGATGGAAGGGAGGAGCACTTCTCTTAGTACTTGAGGAGAAAGCAACAAGTGAAAAACTCTTAGATGAGGTAAGTAAGCATGGCAAAACATTTTTTTAAAAGAAGTAATAGAAGAAACAAAAGTTTCAGTGAGATGGGGAGAACAACAAAAGAAAGTAAGCCAGGTAGATAAGGGGAAGGATGCTGAGGAATGAGAAGCGGCAGGTCAGGATGTGAAGAGGAGCACTTGACTCTTCTGTCCCCCTTCATGCCACACTGTGCCCCTTGTGTTCACTCTTACTTGTACAAACATTGCTGTCTTCAATATGGCTTAGGGTCAATCACACCATCTTTGGTTGAGATTACGTTATAGACATTGAGGCAATGAGCATGGTGCAGTCTGATTCCACTCTGCCAGGAATGCAGCAGTTGCTCAGGAACTTTGACCTGAGATACCATTTTCCTGCTGTTGTGGTAACTGGTGTTTACAGGTCTACAAAGCAATGTCTAAAAAAGATATGCTTTTTAATATGTAAACCCTTTTTATGCAAGAGGTTACATATTGCTACAGGATTTTGAATTTTGCTGAACTTTTTGTAGGATGAAAACTGTGATAACCCAAATCACTCGTCAAGCAGGAAACTGAGTAACATCCTCAATTAAAAATATAACAACAAAGGCACATGGTGATTTCACAAGACATGGTGATGTTTAAAAATAGTTTCCTGCCTCTAAAGGATGGGATAATTCCATCACCGCTCCACAACCACTGAATTGCTATTGAAATCGACAAGCAGCATAAAAATGCAACAAAAAAATCCTAATATGCAGAAAAATCTACTTCAGCCACTTAGGCTCAGTGTCCCAATAATCTTACACCCTCTCTGCTATTGATTGCAGTAGGAGCGATAATCAGATTCCCAAGCACCTCCCAGGAATTTAGCCCAAGTGACAAGATAATGCCTCTTTGTAACTCTCCAGCCTGTTTTATCCACTTCTGACAGAGTTCTGTGAGCAGGGCCTGGTTAAGAAATATGAACTTGTTAAACCTTACTGAAAGGTTTGGAGAAGGCTGCAATCTCCAGTGAGCAAAGTGCGTATCTCCCAGAGCAGGCTGCACGCTGGGGCCATTCATCACAGCCACGGGGAGGGGCTTGGGAGGGAACAATTGATACGGTTTTGCCATTGAAGTGACAGCTTCCCTTTACAACATATGGAAGACAGATTACACAGGACTTGTCCTGATGTAAGCAGAGCTCAGAGGGGAAGAATACACGGGTACAAGAGGGACATCTAGGAAATAATATCACCTGACATCCATTTTCTGCTTTCAATACGCAGGCCTGAGTCTTGCTGCCTCTGGAAGCACCTTCCTCTGCTTGAATTCCAGTTCTCCCTGTAGATACACTCCCCGTGTCCTAAACTCCAGGGTCTTTCATCTTGCATGGCCAGTGGCAGAAACTAATGGAAGAGGCTGGCCCTTCCCATTACCCCTCCACATCCACCCTTCTGTCCTCTCCTAGCAGACTTGCCAGATTTTCAAAAAGACAAATCTGGACACAAAAAGTGTTGGCAGGAGGTTACCAGGAAAGTGGTTGGGTACACTGCAGCGAGGATGGTGGGAAACTGCTTCTCCAAACATCATATCTTCTTTCAGTATAGATCTGGTTCTTCACCTTTACTTTTTCCTTTCCTGAGCCACATGCACCAGCTAGAACCAACCTTAGCAAAGCACTGACAGTCTGTTTTCTCATGAGGTACACATGTGCCATAATCAAGGCACTTAAGGGGAAATAAGGAGAATCTAAGTTAAAATATGGATCTACCCTTAGAGAAGAAAACCAATTCTCAATGCAATGCTACAAAACAAATATGCAAATTGCAATGAGAAATTAGAAAGGAATACAAAGAAAAAAAAAGAAAGAAGAGAGCATCTCATGACGGTAAGTTCTGTAAGGGGAATACAAAATGTACGGTATATGTCTCTTAAGAACACAGAGTTTCTTGGGGGAAATTTCAACAGGTTTTGCCGAAGAAAAACAGTTGCACTGATGCAGGCTGTATGAAAGAAAAAAAAAAGATACAACAAGCAGGGTGAGAAACCAAGCAAATGAAGGTTCCTTATCTGGTGAGGAAAGAGATTGGTTCTTTACAGTCCAGACCTTTTACAGCAGTTACATGTAAAAATTAAGAGCTATGTAGAATACAAAGCTTGAGATGCAGAAGATACTACAAGTTAACGAGATATAAAGCATCAGGTGCATTAAAGCCTGAGAAAATTGAAGTAAATTGACAGATCTGCTTGCAGGGAAAGCTATAGTTCAGCTCAGTAAGAATTAAGAAACAAAACCAACCAACCAAAAACAAACACAAAAGCTTTACATAAAAGTTTTATTTGTTCATCTTTGTGGTGTCCCAGCATTGCAGAGGATCATCCCTCCCTCCCACTGGCAGTATTCTTGGCTTCCACTGCTCTCTGCTGAGGAGTCAGGAACCATGACGGCCTCTTTCAGTCCACCACACAAGAGACTGTATGTCATTGTTATTACTGAGGTGGTGGGCTGGTTCTCTGATAATTCATTGATGCTTTGTGTAGGACGTACACAGACTGCAGCTTGTGGACTAGAGCTCACTCACTGTTGGGGCAGTTCTCCAGAGACTTAATTTGAAAAGTTATTTATTTTGCCCTAAGTTATCAAGTTACATCTGACAGGACTGCTAAGGCACTAATAGGCCTTAGTGGCCCTGAGCAGCAAGGTCACTCTACCCACCCACACTGCTCATGAGTCCTAGTCTCTGTTTCAGCTCTGGAACCTATGGACCTGTGCTGTAGTCTCATATCCAGTCCTGCCTCTGGCCCCCTTCACCATCCGTTCCTCACTGACCTCCCCAGGTGGACCCTGGATATGATCCATCACCTTGCCTTTGCTGGGGCTCTCAACAGAAATCGTTATCAGCCCCTCAGTTCTGTCCTCTCTCTCTATATCCTCTCAAGGTTCCTGCCTGGACTGGGATCGTCCTTGGCTCCCGGCTTGTCCTCCCTTGTGTGGCAGCCCCACTCTTACTGCTTCCCAGCAATCTAACTGCCTTGCGTGATCTTGTTTTGCATTAGTGCAGGGGCAGATGCTTGTCTCCTCACTTGTCACTACATAGCGAATGCAGGAGAAGACAAGGGAGAGAAGGAAAAGATTTTCAGCAGATGGAAACATGCTGTTTAGGACAATGTGCCTGTAAAACTGCTGAAGGGCCTATTGATACTGCTCTCAGGCTAGTCTCAACCTACTTGGTGAGGTCACAGGGCGTTCACTGAAGAAAGACTGCTTGAGAGAGAAATTTCACTGGGTTTTTCCGGTTTTGTTTTTCAAGGAATGGTTTTGCCCCTGAAACAAGGGAGGTTGTAATTCTTTAAGGCTCAATCTGACAGGCCTTCCTATGGGGTAATAAACACTGATGAATCATGGAAGAGACATCAAGGCCATTTATTTTAAAATTATCTGAAAAAATGACACAAAGTCAGCGAAGGAAAGTTTGCATTTTAGGAACTAGCAGACATTGGGTAAATATGGGAACATATCAAGGAACAACAGGAGTGGGCCCCCTTGTCTCTGGGTGGCCATAGCTTTATAGCAAAATGAGGCTGTGTAATTACTTCTTGTAACAGGCTTCTTGTATTTGATTTTAGTTTTTTTATCCTCTAAGTTGAGCAAACAGACCCTTAAGTGCTGCACCAGCAACGTTAGTCTCTCAGCATGGGTGTGTTAAAAGAGCGCTGGTGCTGAATTTTCTTACAGACAAGAAAAAGATGGTGGGGGTGGGAGATTTACAGTGTCTGTGAGAGTCACGAGGGATTAAAAGAGTTTCTTGGTGGAATGAGGCTCATGATTTGGGATTAGCCTACACATCACATATCCCCATCTGAAATGGAGAACATGTGGCAGGAGTGGGAGGGCCTCTTCATGAAACTTAGGCAGCATGTCATTGGTTAGTGGCCAAAGCTGTAGACCTGAATCTTATCTTTAGTGATGTTGTTTTTAGTGGGAAGAAGTTTGTTGGAGGCTAGGCCAGGAAAAAAGGGGACTTCTGTTGCAATTCAAGATGAGAAAGTTTTGTGGTATAGAGAAAGGCAGGATTTTTTTTTCTGTATTTAGACAGCTGCACTAGCAAAGGACAAATAGCCTGAGAAGAAGCAAAAAGAGGCTATGGAAAAGGGAAGTTGAAGGCAGAGCTTGATAATGCTTGTTTTTTAATCATTCTTGGAATAACGTCCCTAATCTCTCTCCTCAACCATTTTGATGAGATCAGAAATAGACTTGTTTTTTTCAAATGCTTAGCAAAGATACTGCTTGCTGTTGCAAATCAATGATTTTGCTTGTTGAGTTCTTTTTCTAGGGTCATCTTCACTGAGATGTTCCTAGGTGAAGAGGCAACCCATGTGAAGGAACACAGCTTGGGTAATAGTTCTCACTACCATCTCCCTCTTTGTTTTTTTCCCCCCACTGTTGTTCATCCAGAATGCTTCTTTATACATAGTAACATGAGATGCCATAAGTCAGTATCAAACTGATTTTTCAAATTTGACTTCTGTGGCAATTCTGTCTCATGACATTCTGTAGTAATGCTTACAACTTTTCATACATCAACATCAATTCAGACATAAACTTCACTCCTGCTCTGCACACGCACGTTAAACTTCAGCTGGACCTTGAATTTAGGCAACTTCATTAGTATATTCGTTATCTCAGCATCTGGTAGGTATATGGATATAGCTATAGTATTCTCTCTTTCCTTTACGCTGCGCATCTCTACAGCCATATTACAGACCTTATATCAAAACGAATGGAAAACCAGCCACATTTATCTAAATCATCTGCTAGTTGAGTTGTAAGGTCATTGTCCAACTTAGTTCTTTAACTTTATCCCTCCTATTTAGCATGCATTTTATATTCAATAATTTCAGTTTTGTTATCATAGGCTTAAGATAATGGCTTGACATAAGAGATTCTTGTTCCTCCTGTGAAGTCACCATCAGATAACATTTTTTGGTATGCAATGCAGCTTGCCACTTGAGAGTTTGCCAATACAATGCTATTTCCAATACTCTTTCTTGTCACTGGAAACTTCTGTAGTGAAGTGCAGTGCCTAGGAACATTTCTCATTTCAAAAGGGAAGAATCCTTTTTCTATCCTCTTTCATCTGTTAGTTTTTATGATGCCTTTAGAAACAGCATTTAACAATAAAATATTGCGCAAAATCTATTTTCAGAGTTTGGAAGATGTAATAGCTGCCCATTTTTTTTCATCACACTGTACTCAATTGTTCCCTCTGGCCTGAAAGTCTGAGTCTACTGCTTTATTGTACATTGTTACGTTTAGACTCCAGAGCCACAGTGTAAATATGTCATTGATTGCCTGTGCAGAGACTGGGTGTGTTTTTCATAGAATGGCTTAGGTTGGAAGAGACCTTAAAGATCATCTAGTTCCAATCCCCTGCCATGGGCAGGGACACCTCCCAGGAGACCAGGTTGCTCAAAGCCCCATCCAGCCTGGCCTTGAATACTGCCAGGGAGGAGGCTTCCATAACTTCTCTGAGCAACCTGTTCCACTGCCTCAACACTCTGACAGTAACATGTTGGATCACATAATACATTTATTTGTCAACATTTTTGTATACATCACTAGCAGTTTTACTCTGCTAGCCTTTAAATAACATCCTGCTATGTATCAAGCCTGCTTTTGAGGCTCAGTGCCCGTAAAACACAGAGCAGGTGTCACACAGAGTGCTAAAGCCATGTTTGCAGTAACGTGGATGGGGAGCATTTTTTTGTGTTTATTCTCAGAGCCTGCATATAATGAAACCATGTATTGTTGTATTACAAAAGGAGTAAGCCTGTCACAAAAAAAAATCCATTTGCAATTAATCAACAGTAAGATGCCAGATCCCTGATGGTGCCAGCATTTTGCCATTACCAGTTTAATTTTTTCCCTGCTTCATCTTCATTCCATCTCTGCTCTGTCCTCACCTAGAAATCAATTTTCTATACCTCCCTACCCTAGTCTTCTCACCTCCCTGTGGGCTGTGTATCCCCAAACTCGTAGTCATCCTTTCCTTCTTGTCTGGTCTCTTCCTCTTTGTCCTGCCCTCCAGCTGCTCTGTTGCCTTGTTTCAGGTCCACAAGCCAACACTCACTCTGCTCTTTTTCCTCCTTCAGTCTGTGCCCACAACCAACTTGCTCCTCCCTGCACCCCTCATGCTTTGCATCTTTCCCATAATTTACTGTAGAGAAGAAAGGGAGAGAGATTTATTGAAAGAGGGTGGTCAAGTCTCATTTCTTTGTCCACCTCTCTGTGCGGACTGCCCAGGGAGAAGGAGAGGTGGCTCCTGGGAGGTGCATCCTTTTGAACACTAGAGCAGCCCCTTCAGCTTGAGGCAGTCCCTGAGCTGTTCACCTGTGGGTCTGTCCACTGCCTTGAAAGTCCTCTGAGCACAGCATATCCAGACTGTCCAGCTTTCAGGTCATATGCTTGTCTGCTTTTAGACAAGGTGTTTGCAGGGACCATAGGTAAGCCATCAAACCCCTAGCCTGGTGTTGTGGTTTGACCCTGGCTAGCAGCCAGGTGTCCACACAGCCGCTCTCTCACCCCCCTTTCTCTGCTAGACAGGGAGAGAGCTCAAGGTTTGAGATAAGGACAGGGAGATTACTTTCATTTACCGTCTGGGGCAAAACGGATTCAATTTTGGGGAAATTAGTTATATCTATTAAAAGAACAAATCAGAGAAGAGTAGTGGGAAATAAAAAAAAATCAGATCTTAAAAGAAGAAATAACAACTTCCCCCCATTCTCCCCTTCTTCTTGGACTCAATATCAATCCTGTTTTTTCCACTTCCTCCCTCCAAGCAGCACAGGGGGACAGGGAATGAGTGTTACGGTCAGTCTATCTGACGCTGGTTCCACCATTTCTTCTTCACTCTGGAGGAGGACTCTTCACACTTCCCCAGGGCCATTGTGGGGTCCCGCTCACAGGAGACAAGCTTCATGCTCTCTTCTCCAGTGTGAGTTGTCTCACAAAGGGCAATTCATCACAAACTGTCTGACGTGAGACACCCCACGAGGGCCAACCAACCTCTCGTGAGTCTGAGGTGCAGTCCTTCAGGGGAGACTGCTCCAGCCTGAGTCTCCCGCAGTGTCACAAAAGTCCCACCAGCCAACCTGCTCCAGCATGGGCATTCACTCTTCCACAGGCTACAGGCTCTGGCAGCCACCCGCTCTGAAGCGGGCTTCCCACGCTCTGGCAGCAACCCGCTCTGATGCGGGCTTCCCATGGGCCGCAGCCCCCTTCAGGCATCCACCCACACAGCGTGGGGTCTTCTGCCCCACAGTGGACATCTACACCCCACCCATGGGCTGCAGGGGGACAGCCTGCTTCACCATGGGCTTCACCACGGGCTTCACCACGACCCGAGGGATTCTCTGCTCCGGTGCCTGGAGCACATCCTCCCCTCCCTCTTTCTTCACTGACCTTGGCGTCTTCACAGATTCTCACTCCTCCATCTCTGTGCCAGCTGTTGTGGCACAGTTCTTTTTCCTTGTTTCTTAAACATGTTTTCACAGAGTTGTTCCTCTCGTATCATTTTATTGATAGGCTCAGCCTTGGCCAGCGGCGGTCCCTCTTTGGAGCTGGCTGGCATTGACTCTATCGGACTCAGGGGAAGCTTCCAGCAGCTTCTTGCAGAAGCCACCCCTACAGCCCCCCTGCAGCCAAAATCCAGCCAGACAAACCCAATATACATGGGCTTTGCACCTGATGTTAAGGTTGCTGCAGTTAGATTGCTACTCATATCTGTATTAGGTAGCCTAAAGCCAGCTTAGGTGTGCCCTCAGCACATGACAAAAATGCAACCTACCTTGCTAATGCCAGAAAAGAGGAAGAGAACCTCAAGAGCTGCTCTTGAAACCAGGAGACTCAAAGCAATCTGTGATAACTCTTGTTATCACTCAGCTCTATCCTTGTACATATCTGTGTGAATCCATTCGCAGGGCAGAAACAGAGCCAAAACCATGTGGTAAAGACAGGAAGGTGAGGAGGCTGGAAGGGATAGTGACTGGAAAATTATTTCCCTCCCACCATTTTTCCCTGTTGTGCAGAGATTCAGATAGGATCCAATGGGCTGTCCTTGCTTCACTGAGTTTGATATATCCCAGAAGGGCCCAAGGCTCTGTTAAGTTTGGTTCTTTACAGAAAAACAGAAGGAAAAACCTAAGGGATAATGTCTCCTATGCTTATCCAATGGACAGACACAAAGTTGCAGAGATCTGTGATCAGAAATGAAAAGGTTAATTGTGGTGACATTTAAGCTGTTATCTCCAGGGCTTATGTGCACCAAGACTGGAACTGAAATAGCAACCTGGGTTTAAATCTGAACTCACCAGTGAATCTCAGTGTGACAATAATGTGCTTTTACATTCAGAGTGGCTTTTTCCTGTTAAGCAGAACTGCACAGAGGATATAGGAGCTGACATAGGGTTTGTTTGTCCCCCATTCTGTCAATGATTCAACCAAATCAGACTGGTACGTTGATGAGTCTCCAAAATATTCAGATACACACTTGAACTACAGGTATGATTTATGGGGCTGGGCTTGTTTTTCACAGACTAACCCTGGATTAACATGGTGCTGAGATGAATGGTACGGTTCATACCTCTTGGAGCTGTTGTTCCAGTCAGCCTGAAGATAAAATAACATCTGTTCATGGCAAAACTTGAAAAAATCTAAGTGAAAAGGGCGGTTATCTCACTGTTAATACATTAATACTATCTCTTGACTTATTTTGGGGATGTTTGCTGTGAATGCATTCATATGTATAATGGAAAAAATCCCTCAAATAAACCAAGAAAGAAGGTGCTCAAATTAAGGAGCAAAAATATCCAATAGCTGTTAAAAGGCAATGGCAGAATGATAAACTTCAAGGATCCCATCTAGAAATGGAAAAATTTTGATATTTGATACTTGGACAAAGGCCTGAGAGCTGAGGGACTGAAAAATAGACCTACTTTATGACTGAGGTGGTGGTAACCATATGCTTTTTAACAAACAGATCAGTCAACATCTCTCAACTTTTTAAAGAAAGTTAAAGGTGTTCCTGGCAAAAAAGCTGGCACCTTTTTCAAGCAGCTATGTAATGATATTTCTGCCTACAATCCCCATCTTTCCTCTACCAAGTGTCCCTTAATTACAGCTTTAAGAGAAACTTTGTGTGATCTTCTACTCACTTGTTTCTTCTGCCTCCTGAAACACGGGATTTTTTTTGCTCCGATTTGCATCCTATAGTACTTTACAGTCCTAACCTGCAGTCCTTTACCACTGTCTGGAGGCCAAACCACGGAAATGCAGATGATTTGGGTGTAGATTTATTGAGTGTGTGCTGGGACATAATTTGCTTGCATGAAAACTGCTTTATGGAATGACTGTCTGATGCTCAATGAGGAGTGTTTTGAGCAAGACCAGAAACTGTAGTGTTGTCAGAGGTGATGTCTCTGGGAAGGAGCCGCTTATGAAAATTGCATTTGCACTAAGCCTATAGTAAAATGTTTAGGACAAAGGGAGAAACTATGCTTTCAGTGGTCTTAGAGAATAATTTCTGGTGTTACTTGGTCTCATTCCGATTGGCCCTTCCAGGTATGCGACGATGCAGTGAAATTTTCTTCACCATTGTTCTTTCTCAGTCTGGGGAGAAGGCAACTGCACTCTATTAAAGGATTTCCCCCCTTCTTTTACAAGGTTGTTTGTTATCTCGGAATGCAGGCCTGCACTGGAGCGTGTAATTACAACACCATGTCCTGGGTTAGAAAGAACTCAGACACTAAATTGTCCATGTCATCACCTGAATTTGACCATGAAATATAGCACAGGGGGACTGGGAAGGCAGCCTGTAAAGCGGTGAGGGCTGAATGGGCATTTTGGTGCACTGGGCAAATCCAATCTGCTCAATCCATTGCTCCGGTCCCACCGCGGCCATTTAATATTATTACCTGCTTCTTGCCCTTGAAATTGTGCTTCCACCTCTCTTTCCATAAGGTGTGTCTGAGTGGAGGAGGTCAGGGTTAGAGAAGAGTGTAATAAAACATGACTCATTTTACATGGGTGATCAGAGTCCTATTAAGTTGCAAAGGAGTTGATTTTTTAAAGAATGTCTTTTTTTTTCTCTCGTTCATTTTTTTTTGTGTGCAGACACCAGAAAATAGAGGTCAGCTCTACTGTTCAGAGTGTTCAGAGATACCCCCAAAGCCGGAATAAAACCACTTCCACTCCTTTTTGCGGAAATTCTTCATTTTATTCACTTGAGCATCTTACTGTTACCACAAAATGTGAGGTTAAGGCTGTTTCTGTGCTTCCATTACATGTTAGAGCAGAAAAAAATATCAGGTCACCTACCTCCAGGACCAGGAAACAGTACGTGCAGGGACTTTCTCTGAGCTCAGGAGAGAAAGGTCTGCGTGAGGCAGATGTATCAACCTGATGACCAGTCTAGAGATAGGACATGGTTGTACGTGATATTTCTCTTCTCTACCTACAGGTGCCACTTGCCATAGTGCAAACAGGAAAAGACTTTTGCAGAAGGGTATGTATGGGAAAGACAAGACTTACAGGGAAGTGCTTGTGCTTCTTCAGGCTTAGGGATCAAAAGAGATCTAGGACGACATAAAATGATGGATCAAAAAGAAGAGCAGCACGATGACAGAAAGCAGTAGTCATAAAGACCACCATTATCTCTTCCTTATTAATTACTTACAATAACTTCACGGAAGAAAGTTTGAGTATGAACACGTGTGTTCATATGTATGTAAAATAAAATCCCATCAGTTGTATCAAAATACTTTTTTTGTAAAATCCCCTCTTCCACAAAAAATATTTAACAAATTTTAGATGGTGGTACTTCTGATATGCAATACCTTCCACGACAAAATTTTTCCGCACAGTGCCCAGGCATCCTCTCCTCTCTGGATTCCCCACGTTATTCACCACACTTACTTCACAGTATACTGGTATTAATAAGTGAATATTTTTTTCACATTTGAAAAGGCTGGAGTACATAGTCATATTTATTCTCTTTATATACTTTCATGATTAACTGTAGGCTTTGGAATAACGCAGCAATAATCTCAGAATTACGTGCTCAATGGATCATTGGTAACTGCATCAGTGTTTCAAACCACCACAACACTCTCTTAAGTGACAATTTAGGCTGTGTGATTAAACATGATTAATTACACATTAAATGTCAAGTCAGGAAATGGTAGCGTGGAGGCTGCATCTTTGCCTATTTATTTGACTCTTAACAAAGTTTGATAGCTTATTTATACACTCAAAGTCTGTGAATATGAAATGGTGCCTGCAGCAGCGCTAAAGGAGGCATGGAGAGTCTGTTGGGGCTTTGTAAGCTAAAGCCATTGTTAAGGTTTAGGATAGCTTTGTGGCTATTTAAAAATAATGGACTGTTTCAACTCATATTTGGTCCTGTAATGTCCTGAGTGGATCAGACCTGCTCCACCTTGAGCTTCTGTTGTGCATCCAGTGTGGCCGTCTCAAGTTAGAAACAGATCTGGTGAACCAAGTTATCTTGCTGCAAACAGAAAGCTATGAATAACTCTGGCCAAGCTGGCAAGACACGAGCTTGGTGGTAGTATCGTCATATGCAGAACTTCCATCTGGAGATGAAAAATAGATGAAAAGAGAATTGGGAATTGTCTTCTGCAATCTATGTTTTGAACGTGTCTGATGTTGCAAAACTGTCTGCATTCCAGTAGCCAAATTTCTGCAGAGAGTTCTACTCTTAAAATCTGATTATGGTTTGTTCTTATCTATGATGCAAAACTTTGAGATTTATCCTAGCATACATAAGGATTATTCCCACTGCAATACTAGAGTAAAAACAAGGTGCTGAAAAAGCTATGCTGATAAGCTCTCATCTCAGAGGAATCCTGCAAAAGAAATATCTTGCTTGTTGGAACCCACATTTCCTGAGGAAAATAAATGAAGGAGCCGTGCTCCATAGATGTTGTGATACAGACTAGTATCTATTTCTGCTCTTAGGCAGAAAGTTTTTATCTTTCTTTAGCACAGAGTCCTCTTCAATTCCCCAGCTCCTTCTTGGCTCCTTTCAAAGACTGAACAAGTTAACATGCAAAAGGCTTTCTAGTCTTCAGACGCAGTTGCTATACTTCTGTGCAAACTCCAAATTCTTACACACATCTATGGAATTTCATATTTTCTTTCCTTCTAAACACTTTCACAAAGCCATCAGCTTGCAATGATTTAAGTCACTTGAGTTTTCAGATTGCTCTGAAACTTTCACCTTGCAGATTACACTTCTTATTGTTACACTTATTTCCCATGAAAGGACCTTGGCAGCCCGAGTTTGCCCATAACTCCAAAGCCCACCCTTACCAAGCTTAGTATTGCTCCTCCCTCATTACAATGGGAAATCCCAGAATTGCCCTGGGGCTTCTCCTGGGGCTTCTTTGTTGAACAGAGGATGACTTTGCTGCCTGCGGTAACATTCCCAAAACATGCAAATTTGAATTGTGAAGATACAAGCAGAGGAAAGATGAAAAAAGGCCATTATTGGTATTCTCTCATAGGCATCATTCCATATCTTGCCCTAAAATCAGAACCCCAGGGGAACTGCCTCAGAAATTTTGTTCTGGTAATTCCTTCTCCAGTGCTACAGATTTATAGGAGCAGAGACTGCAAGACAGCAGAGGGAGGCTGAAGGAGTGTAAGAGCAAAAGGACCACGTTGCAAACCTGTAGCTCTGAAGTTCAGTTGAGCACCATTGCAATCTTTCTTGAACAAATTGGAGATAAACATGATGTTTACAGTGCAATTATATTCAGTCTCTTCTAAGAAAGATAGGAGGTCTATTCCTTCAGGACATGTTTGAAAATGCTCTTTTGGGCATTTTCACAGTGTCCCAGTAGTTACTGCTGATTCATGTATCCACTGCATCTGTGAAGCAATGTAGATTGTGGAAGACAGTCACTCAGAAAAGCTCTGTTAGCTTCAACGGTACAGGTTAGTGGAACTTCAGTGATACAGGCTAGAGGGTTTATCAAAAGCTCTAAGGTTGCAGCTCAGTGTAACTAAAATTCAAAAATGCAAATAAAAAAGCTCTCCCGATCAGTTCTTGCTTTACTAGGATTTGTGTGAATTTTACAGTTGTAGGGAGAAAGACGTTTCTCTGAGTTCTGATCAATGAAATAGAAAAAATAGGATAAAGGTGCCAGCGCACCTAACTCCTAAGTCTCCTAACTCCTTCTTGAGTGTTGTATGCAAGACTGAAAGGACATTGCTATCCTCCTGGTGCTCTATACTGGATGCTGAAACACAACCCCTAATTGCGGCTTTCTGGTTGACAAGGTGAACAGTGTTATAAGAAAAGGATCATACACCTTTCTTATGCAAAAAAAAAAGTCTATCTGGAGGAGTTGTAATTCTCTGGCTGTCCCCCCAAACCATTTCTCTTGGGGAAGCAGAAAAACTCAACAGTGCCAGAAGTCCCAGCAGCACACGCAAATCAAAGCACTTCAGAGTTTTGGTAACCCGCCTGCAATAGCCAAACCTGAAGCACTGCCTCCCTGAAGGGAGGAGCTGGTTGGCAGAAGCCCAGGCGCTGAAACCATTGGCCACCTTTGGACCATGGGCGTGCCCAGTGGCACAGCACTGAGGAGAATGGCCAGCAGATGATGAGGACTTGCCATGCCAGCCAATTGGCTGCGAGCAGAACATCTGGAAAACATGCACATGGTGCAGCCAGAAGTGTAAGATCTGGCCGGAACGCTCTGATCCTTGTCCATATTAGGTGGCTTTGCTTAAGGGCTACATTAACTCGAGCTTCTTGGCAAAGCGAATGCTTTTAACTAATGGTCATTTTACAAACAGATTAGATCTCTCAGTTCAGAAGAAATCAGATTTTTAATTTAAAAAGCCACACTTGCTTGCACTTTCTCTCTAGCATTCATGAGGACACTACAGGCCTAAATGTATTTTGCATTCTGGGATCTTTGTTGGGTTTGCTTATAATTTGTAAGCTGTCTGAGTCCCGAAAACTCATTTCCAATTCCTTCTAAAGAAGATTTCTTAAGAAATCAGGCTATGGAAATATCAACCTCACTTTTCTGTCCTTTCACAGAGAATTACGAGATCTGTATACATTCCTTAACTTTCCAGTCTGCATTACCAGAACTTCTTTAAAACAGCCAGAACCAAAAGAGTTTTATAAGTGCTGAGGAAAATTTCAAAATTATTTTAATTTCATCTGTCCTTTAGACTGAATAGCTATTTGCTTCTACAAATGGCTACCTAAGTATTAATTCTGGTTGCAATTCTTTCATTCGTTCATTTTCCACATAACAAATGTTTCAAAACTTGGGGGTTTTTTCCCTCTAAAAATATCTCAGCATGTGGTCACACTGATTAATCAACATTGTCAGCACAAAACCTCTTTTCCTACCCACACAAAAGTGAAACCACAAAAAAGGAGAAAATTGCAATAATTGAGGAAAAAAACACAGTAAGAGAATTCTAATGGAAGCAGAAGGGAGGTTACAGCAACTGAGATTCAAAACTTAAGGAAAATAACTACAGAAATCAGAAGCAAACCAAGGAGCTACTCATGTGCAGAAAACACCACATGTCTATTTGGGATCAGATCTTCTGAGCACTTGCCGTGGTGTGTCTTTCAAGCAGGGACATTGTGTTCAGGGCCCTTCAGGTCCAAGCCTTCTGTCAGGTTTGTAAGGTACAAGGATGAAATTCAAATGCAGGATGAACAAGGGAACAAAATCTAAGCAAGAAACGTGAACAAGAAAAATCTTGTGATGGTTGCTGCAAGCTTGGCAAAGAAGACCATGATGCTGACTAGGGATCAAACCAAGAGTATCAGGAGTGAGAAATTAGAAGGCAAAAAATTTTGCAAAAGATGAATTTACAAAAATAAAAATGCAAAAGCTGGCTATGTCTTTAATGCATCCTCAAAAATTAAAAAACAAAAAGTGGGCAGGGAAACCAGTTCATCCATTGGTTTCATAAATGCAGTACTGGAATGTTATGTGCCTGCCAGGCTGGCCAGTCAAGCATGCCACTATGCTAAAATGAAGTGCAGAGTGAAAAAATAATTAAAGGAAAGAAGAAAGGAAAAACTGGACTGAAAAATAAATATCAAATAAAAAAAATTCAAGTACAAAAAAATACAAAAAAAAGTAATTTAGTATGTCTTCCTTGTGTATGGAAGCACTAACTGAACCAAAAATAAAAGCTTGTCTGAAATTTTCAACTTGAAAATACCTTTTCTTATTTGAAGATTTCCATGTTGTGCTTGCTGATTGTTCTGTTCACTATATTTGCTGTTTGTCCCATTGTATTAGTCTGCTCGTTGCACGCAGTTTTCTATTTACCTCAGCATAATAAGGCACTAAGTTCCAGCAGTCAGGAAAGGTGCTTAAAATATTGGTGCACTGGAGTGCAGCAATGTAGTGTTTCACTACCCCTGAGTGTGCTGACATAATTTTGGAGAGGTATTATGTGCTTGTGAGTATTGCTGATTTTTACACCTTTCCTAAATGTACCCTGGAAAAATTGAAGCCTTACCTACAGAGAATGCCTGACTTTGGCAGTGTGCTGCCATGAAAGATTTGTCTTGTCTCAACTGCTCACGGCCAGGTTGACTTCTGACTCTCCTGAATGTCAGAAGGAAACATGGTTCAGAACTTTATTGCTGTTGCGGCTGCTGCTGCCAGAAGACAATGCATTATTTTCAAAGAACTCCTGTAAAAAATCCATGGAGTACTTTGAATTCCTCTAGTTTATAATATAAGGAGCCATAAGGGAAAAAACTACCTCCTCATTCTGCCTCTTCCAAGGAGGACATTAAAGTGACAGATTTAAAGGACATTTACAACTCCATTGAGCCAGGAGGACTTGATTGCATTTTTCCATATAGGAAGGAGGTGTTGGGTATGTGTGTGTTCTGGGATGATATGTGGCTGCTGCCGGCCTTTCCAGATGGCCTGTGATGTCATTGCTAAAGATCCTGAAATCTGTTGCATGAGGAAAATCGTTTCATGGCCCTATGACACGTTTTGAAATGGTCTTTGCATAAGTTTAAGGGACCAAGGAGACAGGAGAGTAAACAGAAGGTGATAGAAAGTAGCAAAGAGAAGGGTATTCACATCCCTGGCTGGGCAAGGCAGGGGCAAAACTGCATGACTAGTACAGTTGGCTTGTCTGTATAATGATTTTTAAAATCTCCGTCTAGTGGCTGATTACTATTGGACCAGTTCCACAAGAGTCACCTCTCTTTTGAGAATAGTCATATTTCTTCAGGAAGATGAGACTGGGGCCACCAAAGATGAAATGCATGTGGACCATGTGGTTCACACCTGGGGGGTGTCAGGAGTGCAAGCAACCCTGCTCCTCAAGGAGAGAAGAAGGGGTCTTAGCCGGTTTGTAGCTCTCTGCTTATCGTCCTGCTGAGGTGAGCTGTGGCTGGAAACAGCAGACAGGGCTGGCAAAAGGCACCTGTTCCTAGAAGCAGCCTGAATGGCTCAGCTGGCAAAGCAAAACAGCTGGCAAAATGCTCCTGTGCTGCTGCATGAGCTGTGTGGCTGAGCTTGCCTGGGAGAAGGGTAAAGGGGGACATCTGTCAGCCAGGACCAAGTTTCATTCGCAGAGCAGCAGGAAAAACCTTAGCAGATGTTCCTGTACCACAGATGAATAAAAACTTCCATCCTGGAATCCTAGAACCATTTAGGTTGGAAAAGACCTTTAAGATCATTGAGTTCAACCATTAGTCTAGCAGTGCCAGGTCCAACACTAAACCATGTCTGTCATGGGTTTGATTCTGGTGGGGTTTTTGGAAAAGTGGGAGTAGACTTGTGTGAAGCTTCAAGAGCCTCTCCCATCTCCAGGTCGGAGTTAGACCTGCCTCTGGTCAGGGTCAGGCCAATCAGAGCCTCTGCCATCAAAGTATTTAAGAGGAGACCCCATTTTTCTCTGACTCTTGGTTTTGTCTCATTTTGAGCTGTCTTCTCTTTCATGTTGGGGATTCTTTATTCTATTGGAGAAGGAGGAGGTGAGGGGATAACAAGGGAACATGGTCCTGAGAAGAAAGTGGGGAAGAAGAGTCCTGGAGGAGAAGGAGAGGGAGAAGGCTTCTGGAGCAGGAGCTTTTCCTGAAGCCTGTGGTGGCTGAGATGGCAGGAAGGTGACTGCCTGCCATTTGAGGGGATGGGCAGCATCGAGGATGTCCAGGATGCAGCAGTGCGTGAATAGCCCCATGTAAGGCAGGACAGAGACCAAGCATCAGTGAGGGAACCATGGCCCTGATGGACTCAAGAGGAGGAAGAGGATTGTCTCCTGCAAGGTGGACACCATGCACCATGAAGGAGAGACTGTAAGGAGCCCTCTTTCTCAAGGAGGAGCTTCCGTGGACAATGAGTAATGGCCAGATAGATTGTACCCCCCATCCCCTGCCCCCCTTGCACTGATGGAGGGGAGGAGGTAGCTGGGAAGATGGGAGGGGTTGGAGGGGGGTTGTACTTAAGACTGGGTCATATTTATTGATGTATTCCTCTCCCTATCCTACTTCATGAAGGGTGGTGGTGAATTATATCTATGTTTTCTCCTCAAGTCTTTCTGCTTCTTTACCCATCATCACAAGTGTTATACTATTACCCTCCCTGTTCTAAATCTCAACCTCTGAGCCTTTTTAGTTGAATTTTCTCCCTCCACATTACTGTGGAGATGGGGGTGGGGGAAGGAGTGAGCTGAGGACCTGGTGGGTTTTTGTTCCAATACCTAAAAGGTGTGTAGGTGTGGCATTTAAGGACATTGTCGTGCTTCCCCCAGGGATGATGACTCAACCACTTCCCTGGGCAGCCTGTTCGAATGCTTGACAACCCTTTTTGTGAAGAATCTTTTCCTAATGTCCAACCTAAACCTCTCCTGGAACAACTTGAGGCCATTTTCTCTTGTCCTATCTCTTCTTGCTTGTGAAAAGAGACTGACCTCCCTCTCACTACAACCTCCTCTCAGGTAGTTGTAGGGAGTGACAAGGTCTCCCCTGAGTCTGTTTTTCTCCAGACTAAACAACTGCAGTTCCTCTCACTGTGAGGCTCTGTCTCACAGCTGAATTTGCTGCTTTGGGAGCAAGCTGTGATGCAGAAAGTCCCCCGGATGCAATAAATGTGCATCCCGCCCATCCCACCTCCGATCTCCTCGCCCTTCGCATCCACCCAGGAGTCGTTGAGGAGAATCTGTGCAGCCTCCCATTGCCTTGGCGACTGCACATTTACCCATCAGAGCACAGAAATGCCAGTGGTCTTGGCCAGAGATCTGGATTATACATTTTAACAGCAGGATCTCACTTTTGTTCCTTAAAGACATCTGAAAAATAAAATCATTTAAAGTGCAGATACAAGGGACTTTTGTTTTCCTGTGAAATGCACCTGCTCAGTATTTGATGAGGACAACATACGCAGCACAGCTAATGAGCCCAGACAGCATGAAACTGTATCCTGAACTGAGGTTTGAGTTTTGTGGAATCTTGGTACCATATTCAACAGGATTTTTTTTTTATTTTTATTTTTTGCTATATGTGTTTGGAAGAGGAACAGAGGCACTGAACAGTGCCAAGAATTTTTTGCTTGAAAATATTCTTAATTGAAAAATAATTCTTATTTTTACTGTTGATGATGCAAATGTCCTATATATCTTCAGTTACATCTAGATCTTACTCACAGCTGCACAGAAATTGATAGGATCACTGCACAAACTGAAACCTATTGTGTCTACCAGAAGAATGCATCTTATGAAAATTTCATTTTTCTCATGGGAATCTAACAGGTGCAGGAAAGCATTAAAGAATATACTGCAGACACACAGCCCTAGACAAGATATGTGAGTCTTTACTGAGAGCATGGGAGTTAAATTTACAAACTCCCAAAGTAATCAGCAAAATTGTTGAACAAGCAAAGCATCTGAGAGTTTTCAGTGACGAGAGGAGTTTGAAAGGTACCCCAAACAGCACAAAACACAGAAATTTATTCTACAACAGAACTGAAGGGACGCAAATAAATGGAAACACATAAAATGGCCTTTAAAAAAACAGGTTCGACCCATGATATAAGCATCTGGGAATGAGACAGTGAGAAGCGAAGAGAAGCGGTTATTGCAGTGTTATGTATCAACAGTTGCAAAGGGAAAGACTATCCAGGAGAAAAAATTGTTTTTGTACTCAATCAAAAGAACTGAGTGCCAGTATTAGAAGAGATTGTTCATTATATGAAGCTGTTGAATCAAAAAGGCTATGGCCTGTTCCTGTTACTGCAAAATTCTTTACTGTGTTTATATGCAGTGGTTAAATATTTGCTCTAAAAAAGTGCAAGGGTTGAGGATGTTCTGCTGGCCTCCACAGCACGTCCAGCCTACCAGGATGTTCACAACTCTTATTTTTGTTATGGGCAGCAAAAATCAGGACTTCAGCTTCTGGCTGCAGGGGTGGGATCAGCCATTCCCTAAGCTGAGAAGTGAAGAATATATGTTTCTTCAACTGTGAGAGTTGTTTGGAGTCCGCTTGTAGTCCAACAAAGAAAATAATATCTCATCCAAAATAGGTCATCTGCCACACCAACGAGGTACCTGTTTCTTGGCATAGATTCTAAAAGGAGTAGATGCCTGTGTGGAGGGACCGGTATTCTGAGCTAGGTGTTGTTCTGATTTTGGCTGCAATAAAGTTAATTTTCTTCTTAGTACCTCTGATTTGGATTTAGGATGAGGATAATAACACACTGATGTTTTAATTGTTGCTTAGCAGTATTTATACTGAGTCCAGGACTTTTCAGCTTCTCATACCACCCTGACAGCGGAGGCTGGGAGTGCACAGGAGCTCAAGGGAGGGAACACAGCCAGGACAGCTGCCCCAAATGAGCCAAAGGGATATCCCATGCCATATGCTGTCATGTTCAGTGTATAAACTTGAGATAGTTGGCTGAGGAACATCACGTCTTGGGGATTGACTAGGCATCGATCAGTGTGTGGTGAGCAATTATATCGTGCATCACTTGTTTTGCATATTCTGTTATTGGTATTGGTATCAGTACTGGTATTGGTAGTTTGCTATTATTATTTTCCCTTTCTTTTCTGTCCTATTAAACTGCCTTTGTCACAACTCACAAGTTTCACCTTTTTTTCCTCATTCTCCTCCCCCATCTCACTGAGGGGAGGGAGTGAGTGAGTGGCTGTGTGGTGCTTAACTACCGGCTGGGGTTAAACCATGACAGGTGAAATGAAACTCATGCCAGATTTTTACTCTTAAGAGACTGAAATGGAGAAGAGTAGAGAGACACTTCCAAACTAAATGCAAGATCTTTTACTAATGCCTGTTCATCAAATAAAGAAATACAACTTAGGAAGAATGACCTCATTAGACCTATTCATTGATAGGGTTGATTAAATAAGTCCGGGAATAGATGCACAACTCTAAGCAACTGTTGGAGTATCACATATAGACCTGTGTTCCCATACCTCCATGTTTTTATCCTTCTGATACATTTCTATGTGTGCTTTAAATGATGCAGCAGCATCCTCTGAGATGGAAACAGAGTGCAGTGGGGCACAAACAGAGAGCAAAGTTCTTGATCTATTTTCTGCTGTGGTGTTTTTCATGACTGTGATTCTGTAACTTTGCCAAATCTCTCACTGCTCAGAAAATCTTGCTAAGCACTTTCAGTCTGGAGCTGGGGCAGGCACCCCTCTGAATATAGAGGACCCTTAAAGCATCAACAGCAAAACTGTAGATTTAATGATAGAAGAAGACGGCTGAGTGCAGGGCACCTTGCCAACAACTTCCTGGACTCAGAAAATACATCTGACATACCTGCAACACCAAGTGCGTGATAATTCTTTTGCCTCACAAGTAAATTCTGAAGATAAAAATGTTGCCCTCTCTATGCATTTTCTTTCCTCTTAAGACTATGCAATATGATGCCTGAGCAGAGATTCAATAGTTGCTTGACAATAAAAAAGGACACATTTATGTCAGATGTTTACAGAATTACCCTTAAAAACTTACCAGACACCTCTGATAAAATCAGAGTGGTCTCAGAATGTGAGATATTCTGTAACTTTTAATCAGGATAGAAGTGTGAGCACTGTGCAACTTATCACTGTGCATATTAAATATATCAAAATTGCACCAATACCTAGATTTTAGTGGTTTGTTTTGACTATGCGCAAAGTGAAGGACCAGAAGAACTGACCTCTCATGCTTCACCATACTGTCTCTGACACCTGACTCCACTGTTCAAAGGTAGTCTGCTGCTGTGGATTGCTGGAAATGAAGGGAAAACATCAATTTTGCATAAAATCTCTTTCTGTGGTGAGTTTGGATACAGTTGGTGGTGAGCTTCTGGTAAGGAATTGAGAGTCTGTTCCAAATTAGAAAAACTTTGCTCCCCACAAGGTCCTGTGGGAGAGGAGAGGAAGGATTGCAGATGGGCTCAGTGTGGCCATCCCTATGTAGATAATGAATGACAAACCTGCACAGTTGTGTACACAGAAAGAAAAACACTTAAGTCTGTGATGAAAGGCCAGATGAAAAAGGAAAGTGTTATAATTCAACAGAATATAAAAGACAGCACTGGGCCATCCTTTCTTCTAAGGAGACAGGTTACTATATCACTTCCCTTAATGATGGATTAGTTGGAAAAGAAAACTGGTGCCTCAGGCAATTCTGACTTCAGTGTTTCAAGTTGTCCGTAAGCCTTCGTAGCCTTCACCTAAACATGAAATCCTGTAATGAGCATAGGGAATTACTAAGGGCAAGAAGTGCTCTGCCTAGTTATTTCCTGAAATCCAAGCCTGAAAGAAAGTACCAGCTTTCAGGTGCATGCCGACCCGTTGTATTCATTGCATCTTCAAAAGGGGAATGCCTCTGGGCTGGACTGGACCCCAGCTAAAGACAAAGGCTTTGTTTTAAACTGCAAGTGAGTCTGGTGATACTTCTCTCTCATGAAGGTTTGTTTGATTCTGGGTTATCTAGTCTCCTCAGCTGAGCAAACCTTGAAGGAAGCCTGAACTAACATCTTCCTCTCACCTGCGCCTGTAAAAGAGTGGAGGCAGAACTGGAAAGAAGTGGACTACCTACCAAGACACAGGAGGCCAGGCTGAAATATATAATTGAAACCTTTGGCTTTGTTGCTTATGTGAAGGAAACAGTCAGCCAGTAGAGACAGAAGCAAGGTGAGGGAAGGGTGTTATCACCTTTTGCAAGAATCATGCCTCAGTACACCTGCACTGGTCTTATTTTTCTTCACGCAACCTCAGCTTGTACTGGAAAACAGGAAAGCAAGAGTCTTGCATTTTCACAGTTGCCAAAAAAAAAAGTCTGAGCTAGGACTTGACCATATCTGAGTGGGAGATAGATACCCATAGAAGTCAGCGGCCAGCATGCCTGGAAAGGTATCCTTTAGTCCAATAAAATGATACCTGATGTTAAATATGATTATTTAAATGTCACGATCATCTGCAATATCATTTCCCATTTGAAAAGAAGATGGAGAATTGCAGAACTACACAGTTTACAGAGCCATTAATTGGTGGCCTTTGGGAGGTGCTGCATCTTAGGTTCCTACCTCTAGTCAAAAATGAGCCAAGGTCAAGAGCCCTTGGGTGTAGTCAGTGAAAGCTGACCTGACGGGATCCCAGAAAGCCCACGTCATACTCTAAATCCCTATAAAATCTGCTGTGAGCTTCTCTTGTTTAGGTGCATGCTTAGGATTTATTTCAGTAGGTGGAGCCTGGAAGGGCACCACATCCTCTTCTCATCCAGTTGCTGGGAACAAGCTAAGACGTGTGGCAGCAAATGATGGCCATAATCCGGCTACAAGCTACCAAGGCTGAACCTGGCTGTGAGTGCCTTCAGGTTCACGTCTAGGGTGGATTAAAGCATCGTAAGAAACTTCAAGCTGGTCCATCTCAGGTCAAGGAAGGAATTAGCAATGAGCTGCGGAAGGATATGCTTTCTGGGTCATGTAATTGAAGATCACATGGCAAGAAATTGTGCAAACTATTGCAATCACTTCTGGAATACATCCCTGAATTTGGCTCTTTACATTCTTTAAAAATGAAAAAGTTCATGGTTTTAAGCAATAAAACATTTCTTTATGACTAAGTAGCTGCAAGAGAAAGGGTCAGGAGGAACTTCTAGAGGAGAACATCTTTTCTTTGCAACTTTTAGCATTCTCACACTTAAATATAATGGATGTATTTCCCCTTCTTAGAGCTTCTTACAGGACCTTTCTTTCTCTTTCTTTTAATCTTGACTACCAATACATTTTAAGCAGCATTAAAGTGGGCTGGTGGCAATTCTTAGTTCATTTTTCTATTATAAAAATTAAATTGGGTATGATGAGCTTTTGTAAAAGAAAGTGAGAACTGAAAATATCCAGAAAGTCACAAAGTACCGCCAAAAAGACATTTGGGAAGGGGTGAGGCTGTTTAAACTTACATTCTTCCCACTCTGAGCCAGCTGTGTTTCTCTTCTTTCCCCACACCCATCTTGTAAGCAGATGGAGTATTTTGAAGTGTTAATATAATGGAAAATAAGCCAAACTAGATTCTTAAAACAGCTCCTAATTTAGGGTAGTTTAACTTAAAGCAGCCTGGCTATTCTCAGTAACTGCTGAGTAACATAGCCAGACTAGGTGAGGAAAAAACTAATTTGGCTTTCTTCACTTTCAGGGGATTTTGGTGGTGAATACTTCAGGTGGATGTGGAAAAAATGGGTAGTGAGTGTCTCCACCTGTGACTTGCTTTTTAGATTTAAATACTTGCCAGTAGAAGTTGCATGGAAGATGCACTGGGGGAAAAAGAAAGAAAAGAAAAAAAACAAAACAGAAGGACGTTACAGTTTCACTTATTGTGCACTAGTCCACTGGTGAGATTTTTAACCTCCTTCTCCTACTCCTCACACAGAAAAGGTCAGAGATAATGAAAATTCTCTGAGATGAATACTTTGCCCCACTGTCTTTCCCT